>NW_010359373.1:0-57000 GCF_000414095.1 Morus notabilis | reverse complement strand
AAAGAGTGTGCATGGGAAGGAAAAGGAAAGAAAGAAAAGAAAAGAAAAGGAAAAAGAAAAAGAAAAGCACATGTGTACAATATTTTAAAAGAGCAGTCTAGAAATGCGCCCATACACACTTCTAGGTTAAAATAAATTACTGAGAATAATTTAAATACCTTGGAACTATTTAAACTCACACGTGTCAGAAACATTTATTAATTAATACTCAATTAATAATCCAGATTAGGCACACTAATAATCTCAATCACCTTAATTAATCTCATTTAATTCTTCAGGGTGTTACAACTGCTCTATTAGAGACTGCAAATATGAGAAAATCTAGTGTTAAGTTTCATAATGAACAAGTTTTTGTGGCACAGTCATATTCGAATAAGGGTAGGAGCAAGTCACGAGGGAGATGTTATGATAAAAGAGATGATCATTCCCAATCCTGTCCAAGGAAGGATATTGAGTGTTACTATTGTCATAAGAATGGACATATTAGGAGAAATTATGAAGAACTGACGAAGCACCTTGAAGATAAAAGAAAACAAGAAACCCAAGAGACTTCAAATTTTGCAAATGTTGTTGGCGACAAGTATGACGGTGAAGACAATGTGTATTCTGTTATTACTAATGAAAATATTTTTGACTCTCGAATTTTAAATTCTGGATGTCCATTCCATATGTGCCCATATAATGAGTAGGTTGATTCTTATAAGCCTTGTGATGCTAGTACTTTCTTGCTGGCCAATGATTCTAGTGCTAAAGTTGTTAGAGTAGGTAATGTAAATGTGGAGATGTTTGATTGAGTTGTGAGGATATTGACAAATGTTAGGCATATGTTCCTCAACTAAGGAGAAGTTTAATTTCTTTGGGTGCTTTGGACATGTAGGGTTGTGAGTACTATGTGAATAGTGGTTTTATGCAAGTCAAGAGAGGTGATTTAGTTGCTATGATGGGTGAAAAATTGAAAAACTTGTATAAATTGATTGGGACTACAGTTGTAGGTGGAGCTATGAAAGTGGAGTCATACCACGAAGAGTCTTCTTCTGTTGTGAAAGAAGTTACATGAGTAAAAGAATGCAATAATATGTTGATGATAGGTGAAGACAATAAAGGCAAGATGGTGAAGAGTTATAGCAATGAAAATGCTTTGAAGAAGAAGAAAACAGTGTCTTGTGTCAAGTTTGATGAGAGTTTGAACTTGACGCATGTTTATTATTATTGAAGTTTACATAGTCGGTGCGATGACAGGTATCGAGATTGGATACCCAATTGAGTGAGTTGAGAGAATTTGAGTCAAGGTGGAGATTGTTATGAAAGTGCCTTAAATTGGTTTTGGGAAAGTTACCATTTTGTATTTTTTGGGTAAGTTACCATTTTTTATTTTTGGGCAAGGGTTATTGTATGGTCTATTAGTAGTCTATAAATAAGTATTTTGTGTAAGGTTTTATGTGTGCTCAAAGAAAAGTGTGCTCAGAGAAAAGTGCAGAGAAAGAGTGCCTCTTTTTAAGAGCGAGAGAAAGTGAAGAGAAAAGGTGTGAGGGGTTTTGGGTAGAGAGAAAAAGTGAGAAAGTTTATTGAGTATGTAATTCTTAAAACTGTTAGTGAATTTTTCTCCCTCTTACGTGAACGTAGGAAATTTTTCCGAACCACCTAAATTTTTGTCTTATCTATTTTTCTGTTATTTTTGTTTCAGTTTATTGTTATGTTGCATGGGTGTAGTCTATAGGGGTGTGTCTTCCCCAACAGTTATTATTGTTGGTTTTGAAAACAATTTTTCATGTTGAAGCGTGTATCTAGCAGATCGTGTATAACAAAAATTTTACAAACCTTTTAAATACTCTATAGATTACATTAATTTAGACACGAATAAATTAATCAAATTAATTTATTTACCTAGCGGACGATTAGGTCGATAACTTAAGTTCTTTGACCACGAGTGTCCTCACTCCAAGCTAGTTTAGAATACCCAAATCTTTCTCGTCAATTCCTTGAATCTACGAAGACGTGTGTGTGAGCACACCTGAAATAAAACGAGATTAGTAAATAAACACTCAAGTATTCCATGAACACCAACATATGCACGACGTGAAATTTAAGAGAAAAATTTTTCTTTTCCTCACTCTATAAAATTCGGCCACACTATGCTAAGGAGAGCAAAAATTGTGTTCTCCAATTTTCTGCAATCTCTTATTTATAGAGTAGTAGTCAGATTCCTAAAAAAAGTCTAAACTTTATCTTCAAGATAAAGCTTGATAATTAGCTCTCTCTTTTAATTGATTTTGGAAAAAAAATTCTCTCTCTCCCTTCTTCTTTAGGGACGGCCACCATAGGAATATTTCTCCCCGTGGTAAGCACAAAAATCAAATAGAAAAGGAGGCAAAATTCTCCTTTATCTGTATCCAATTTTGACTTAAATTCAAATTCCTATTTAAGTCAAACTTAATTTAATTTGAATTTCAATTGGACAACTTATCAAATAAGTAAATTAGATAACTTAAAAAGAAAGCAACTAAATCTCAGAATGATTCACACTGTTCTAGCCATGTACACTATGTGGATATCTCCACATGTGTGTTCCAAAATCTAAATTTAAATAATCACATTATTTTTAATTTATAATTAATTCTCAATTAATTATTCTTGAGTGTTCTATTTAGAATTTCATAATTCTAAGATTCTCATTTTGTCCTTAGTGTCTTGTAGGATTACAAGGACAAAGCGGGGACTTATGGACCAATAATTTTGAGCTTCAATAAAATTAATAATTAATTAAAACTCTTTAATTAATTAATTAATTATATTAATTTTAAAAGTTACTCCATTATAAACTTGGAATTGCACTCTCACAATTACAGATATAATTTACTTCTAAAATGTAAAGTGTTCATTTGATATAGTTATTACATATAGATCAATCCTCCATAAATAATTCATAATTAGAGTTAGGTGAATTCCGTTAACTTATCTAATTACATCTTTATCCTTGAGTACCATTGATTCTCTAATGGACAGTGATTCATGAAACAAATTCATGAATCGGAGCTACTACTAGTCCAAGTACTGAATCAATCCTCAAGAGAATTATTTATCTACTTCCTTTTCAAGAAGGAATAGATTACATCTCATGTATTAACATTCACGGCTACTCACTTTATTATGTCTTCAAAATATAAGGAATGGGTTTCAACATCTTAAAATCTGTACCGAGTAAATTAAAAGACACAAATCCATAAATAGGAGTCTAATGATAACTCAGGATTAAGATTGATCTATATATGACCATCGGTAGACTCAATCTAGAATTTCTATTCTTAACAGGAAGTATCAGAAATTCATATTGTGTCTGTGTCCCACTTCCATACAATCTCATTATGTGTAATACACTCATTCAATAAATCGTCATATTAACAGTACGGATAACACCATTACATTCTAAATGAGAATGACATGTATTAGTAATACTTTAATTAAATATTCTGAACTTTCATTAAATTCATTACAAACATCGTTTTGATTATTATTCTTAAATATTATCCTCTCGCATATAACACTTATATACAATATTTAATGTCACATAAATAATCACGAAACTTTCAGTGATTTTCATAAAATAATGAATAAACTCTTTTATTAAATTAATAATAAATATCCTATTACATCTCATGCTTCTAGAACACCATTCCCAACAATTACTATGGCATTGTTCATTTCACCGATTCGAGTTTTTAATTTTAGGTTTCTACAATTAAAAACTCTTAGAAAATATTACATTTAACTTTTTCTGTTACAGTTAAAAACTCTAAAAAATTGTCACATCTAAGCTCGAATTAAAAACTTAAATACACAAAGCGAACGAGGCCTAAGTCAAGTCTGCAACCACATGAAAATAGATGTATAAGTTTGGACTAACCCAAATAAGCCACTCATAGCCTGACTCTTTGGCCCAATCCCTACTCGTTTAAACTTTTGGACTTGTTGGCTGGGCTGAGTCTAATGTTTAGGACTAATATGCATTCAAGACCGGGTTGACATGATATTATTTAAAAAATGAGAGAAGAATTTACACTTAAAAGTGCATGAATCATGAATTTTATCTCGTTCTTGATTACTACTCTTTTGATAAATGTAGTTATTTAACTAAAATGATATTAATTAAGAGTATTGAGTAAAGGGTATTTGCTCATTTCTTCTAGAAAAGTAGATGGGAAAAAGAGACAAACACTCATTAAAGTCTACAAATCTTAATTTTTACCTTTTACACTTAATTAATATACTTTTTAATTTAATAATTATGTTAATAAAAATATATTAATTAAGAATAAAAAGTAAAAATTGTCTTGTATGACAATTTTCTCAAACAATATATATACCTTATAAAAAGCGGGCCGGTTCCGACCGTGCGGGCTTTCTCATGTGGGTAGCTTTACACCAAGAGCTCTTTCAATTATATCATGAATTTGAAGTTACTCAGCATAGTAATGCTACACATGTGAGCATTGGTCATGCAATTTATCATTAAGCACTATTAGTATGGAACATTGTACTTAACGTGTTTGTTAAATCAAATTGAGTGGCATAATTATGTTAGAAACCTAATTTAAATTACCCAACACCCTCCCAAAAATTAGTCAGAGGGCACCTGTGTAAATATATGCAAAGCATTGAAATAGAACGATTGTGAAGGCATAATAAACTACTGTTATAATATAACATACCCCTAATAATTGTAGAGCATTTTCCCTATTCAATTAAGTAACACCCTTCCTATATTTAGCAAAAGAAATAAATTTTTAAAAAAATCCTTTAAATAATTGTTAACTTTCGTTGTTTCTATTTGTTGGCTATGTAATTTCATCTTTTAAGTACAATGTTTCATACCGTTTGAGATTGTTTTTGTTTATACGGTTATAGGAATAGCAGAAGGAGAAGTAAAACTTTAAAATTTTCAATCAGTGTTTAAACTGCCTTTTTTAGAAGAGTTTAATGTGACAAGATTAGAAATTTAATAATGCTTAGTAAAATGTAATATCAAAGTTAATAAAATGTCTTATTTGAACTCTCATACAAGTTCTAAAGTCTTTTTACATGATTAGTAAAAAGGTATTTCTAAGAAAACCTGAAAATACATTTTGTGGTCATGATCCATAGCATTTTTGTTCTAAGACAGACTTTTTTTTTTTCCCTGGAGGATCAAATTCAAACCCCACTTGAAACAATTTATTAAACCAAAGAAGCCAAACACTATTTTTAGAAATATCATGCCAAATACGCCGAGCTGTATATATATATATAAAGCTAAACACACCATAAATTCAACTTATTGAAGATGTCAAGAGTTGAATTCATTATCTAGATTAAGATGCTAGAAATGACAAAAATGAGATTTCAAATGTTTTTTGGGCCAATAAACCCGGGTTCTTATTGTAAGGTAGGGTGGTGCTAAGGAATCCTAACATTTTGATACTGATTAGCAGGGCCGCAAGTTTTCATTTTTTAAAATTCCGGCAACCAGTGAAAGCTGATCGGTGATGGCCGGTATCCTATTGTGATACTTTGCAGTCGCGTGATAAAAAGACCGTCGATAGCAACGGCAACCAACCTTGTTACTATCGGTATTACATCATGAAACTAAAAATGCTTTTTCTTGGCTTGTTTGATCAAGATTGAAGATTTTTATTTTAAAATATTTTGTTTCTCCTCCTTTTTCCTACTCTCTTGTTTTTTGCTGCGTGTTGGTGTTTAGTGCACGGTATAGGTTAGCGCTCACAATCATAGAAAAAAAAAAAAAAAACAAAAAAACAAAAACCTAACACAACGGTGATTGCTAAGTGGCAACAAAAGTGTAATTGTTTTAATTTGTCTTATTTTGTTGTTTTTTTCTTGCGGTTTTTCTAATTCCATACAAATATTTTGCTTATGTTCTTCCTAATCTTAATTAGTTCGACCATCTATTCAACTATAGTTTGAATTGATTGGCATCTATGAATTATGAGTGTTAATAATTGATACTAGTAGGCAAATACCATGCACTTTCTAACTCAATATGGCTGACCCCAGGCCCATTTTACCTATATAGCTGCCCAAAAATGAGAGAAAGAGGAAAATAGGTTAAGATTTGAGATGAATTAAAATTAATAGGTTAATAGTTTACATAAGTTAATAAATATGCCAAATTATTATTTTTGTCCATAACTTGTCTGATTATGAACCATAACTTGACAAGTTTGTCCATAACTTATCTGGTTATGAACCATAACTTGACAAGTTATGACCTATTAATTTCTATAACTAAAAATTAGTTTATATACTTTTTTAAACTTTTCATATTGGCATATTTTCTACTATTTCCGCCCAAAAATATGTGAAAGAAATTAATGAAAAAATTGAAAAATTTATTCTTGAGAGTGCATAAATCTAAACTTTTACTTTTTATTTTTTATAAATACCTTTTTATTAGTATAATTATTACTAAAAAGGTTATGAATCAATAATAAAAGGTAAAAATTTTGACTCATACACTTTAAAAAGGTATTTGTCAAGATTATCTAAAATTAATTACAGTCCATTGTGCAGGGATGAAAAAAATATTCACAAGTTATGATATTTACACATAAATCTGTAAATAATTTATAATGACATTTCGATTCTTTTTAACCATCTATAAAATTAATTATATAAATTCATAACTACCCTAATAAAAAAAGATATATTCAGAATAATACTATATCAATAACCATAAAATCGACACATTTACAATATTATTAAATGAAAGACATATACTAAATAGGGAATTTAAAAGTAATCATTTTGTGTAAATACTTTTTTTTTTTTTGCAGTAAAAGGCCTTTTTCAGAGGAATGAGAAAACAATGACCGCTTTTGTAACACTAGAAGAAGATGACGATTTTAAAGTTGGGTGTGTAAGGCTGGTAAGTTTCAGATTTATCAAATTGTTTCTGGAGTAAAATTTTGGAAATATCAAATTTAGTCACGAATAAAGCTGTTAAATCTCGACTTTACCAAATCCATCCATTTTTTAATAAATTAAACATTCAGCCATTTATTTATTTTTCACTCAAAAAAGGTTATTTTCATACGCCACCCCTATAATATTTAGGCACCACTAAACCAATTGTAACCTTTGGGGTTGCAAAAAAAAAAAAAAAAAACATTTGTATAATGATTTCTTTTTGTTATTCTTAGTGCTATATGATATATTATAATTTTCAAAATAAACTGAAAGACAAACCCTATATGTTGACTACTTATTAGGTAGGAGATGCCATTCCTTAGGTTCAAAGTCGTACACATCACTCATTTAAATTTTTTTTTTAGAAAATGTTGAACTTACTTTTAAAAGTTCATAGAGTATGTATTTTTACTTTTTATTCTTAATTAATGATCTTTTATTAATATAATTATTTGACTAAAAATATTAATTAAAAATAATAGATAAAAATCAAGACTCATGTATTTTTAAAGGTCTTTTGTCAAATTTTCTCTATTTTTTTAATAATAAATATCTTAACGTTGAGTCATACATTAGTGGAATTCTATATTCGGTTCATATTTCATTTACTATAATGATATAAAATTTTCGATAAATTTTAGAAAAAGTTTTTAATGGGCCCTGGACCCTTGGTCGCTACTGGTCTGGACTTGGCCCTCAAAGTTTGCTGCTTTGACATATTTGGTCAAAAAGAAATAAGGGCTTGTTCTTCTGAGTTAAATCTAAAAAAAAACGCAACTCGAGTTATAATTTTATTTGAGTTCATGTTCTTTTAAGTTTAAACTCGAGTTTAAACTTGAGTTTATGACTAAAACTCAAGTTTAAATTTCCCCTTCAACTCGAGTTCAGAAACTCGAACTCAAATTAATGAACAATATTTTTTCTATTCTTAAAAATACTATAACTTTTTCGTTTTAATTCTGATTGAGATGATTTTTTTTCTATACGTTGACAACGAAAAGAAAAATAAAACCCGACCCATATACCATATTAAAATTTTTCATCAACGTTGAGTTTTTATTAAAATACTATCTAAATACAAATTCAAGTTTTAACTCACTCAAACACAAACTCAAAAAGATTCTTATCTCAAACCATAACTAAATGTACACAACCAATCACAAACTCAAGTTACAAGTTCAACTCAAATTATAACTCAAATTCAACTCAAGAATTATACTCAAGTTAAACTCCAAAAGAACAACCCCTAACTTTTCTAGAAAAAAAATGGATAATTTAGAGTGCATGAGTAACTTTATTTTTTATTTTTAATAAATATTTTTTTATTAGTATAATTATTTTATTAAGAAAATTAAGAATAAAAAATAAAAATCCTGACTTATACACTTTTACGGAGATTGAATGGATTTTGATAGCACCCGATAGTCTTTCAACCTCTCTCACAATCTGTGTTGTTTTTCTTTCTCTTTTGGGGTTGAATGAAATTTATTTAAAAAAAAAAAAAAAAAAAAAAAAAAACCTCTCCCTCTCAATCCTCTCTCTCTCTCTTTGCTTTTTAAACCTTCCTAATCCAATGAAATCCTTCGCAATATATTTAGCACAAAATGTAATCCACCATTCACTTCTAGTTTGGAAATCTAATACATTGAAGGGATAATGATACTGCTTTCATTGTGTTTTATCAAATACAAATCCTTTATGTTTTATCACATACAAATCTGTCTTATTTTGTGTAAAAAAAAAATTAAAACTTGCCTGTAATTATTTTTCCAGGTTCTCTCTATCTTTTATGATATATTATATATTTTTATATTTCTCTAAGCTACGGTGCAGTGCCAATAAAATCTAACAATCACCCCTTTTTACTCTACACATCTCTCATTATCTTAAATTTTCTTATGACAAAAGACCCTCACGTACAATGACAACAAAAGATAATTCTGACATATTTAATTATGTAATTAAATTTCATTAAACAAACTAATAATATAGTTTTTATCTCTCCACACACCCTGTTATATTCTAATTTATAAACTATTGTTATTTTAAAAATTTATAAAAAAAAACCCTCTATTTTCACCTATTAATGAATATTCTAAAAAATTATATTGATATAATGTTAAATTTTATTTGCTATTGATCGTATGACGTTTTTTATTTTGTCATTTTTTTTTTCATTTCATGTTTATATTTTTTATTTTTTATTTTTTTGTAAAGACTAATCATTTCATTTTGTTTTTTTATTCTGTTTTTTTTTTTTTTATAAAGTTAATATTGATTTTTTGTCCCACTTCATCTTCTATTTGTTTTCGTTTTGAAAAAAGGCTTCACGCCCAAAACTTCAACAAAAAAAGATATGAAGAGATAGAGAAATAATAATATTTAAATAACAAACTAAAATAAAATAGTGGGTGTGAAAAGAAAATTGAAGTGAACTAATAATATTAATCATTTATAAAAATAGTCAAGGGTAGTGTTGGGATGGTTAGGGTGTGTAAAAAAGTAAAATTTAAATTTTTTTTTTTTAAAGTTATGTAGGGTGTGCTTTTAAAAGGGAGTATGAAAAATAAAAAACGAATATAAATAGAACCACCCTAATTAATATATTGGTACATTCTCAGGCTGTAATGACAAACTTTTTCTTTTTATTTTTTTATAAGTAAGGCCTTCAACGGACGAGAAGAATTTTATTAAAATGAGTTAAAATAGGCTCCTCGTTCGTTTCGCTGATTTGAGTTTAGAATTCGAGTTGAGATGTGATTTTATGTGAGAACTTTTTACTGTAGTAAAAAAGTTAAATGTGACTGTTTGTGAGAACTTTTTACTGTAGCAAAACTCGAATTCTAAACTCGAATCAGCGAAACGAACGAAGCCACAACTAAAGGTTCAAGGACCAAAAATCGAACATACAAGCAAATCCGAAGAATTCATTCAAGAGTTCGTGCGAGAGTTCATGCATCGATTGACGGAGGTAAATGAAACCCTAACCCTGAACGAGCTAAACTCCTACAGTAAGCAAGGACAAACTTTCTGCTCCATCGTTTGAATCGACAAATGTATCTTTTGGAGATCTGTATTACTAATTCCAGGATGTGGACATCAAAGTGCCTTTTGTTTTTATGTTATTCATTTATAATCACTTGTGCGAAATGATTATGACAACTATTGCTTACCCATTTTTATATGACAGTTTTTATGCAACAAAGCAATTTTCTTTTTCTTACACGTCAGACATAATAGAATTGGTCTCTAAATATAAGCATTTTTTTGTTGAAATTATCATTGATAGAAGAAAAGAGTAATTATCACATAAAATGTAATGGTAAAATTAAGAGGGGAAAATATCTACTATATGAAATTTCAATATCAATAAGAATAACTTTAAATTGACAGCCACATTGCAGATGAACCATTGGACTATTATTTCTGCATTGTACATGTAGAGAGTTGTAAGATGATTTTAGTTACATGTATAAATTTATTTCTTAATTCTTCTTGATTCCTTCCCCTTGTTTTACTAGGAATTCTTCCCGAATATTTACCAATAATGTCTAGATGAACCAATAAAACCTTGGATTGTTCACCAGCCTTTAATTATTGGTGGCTCCGAGAATGATTTTATTTGTATGTGTTTGAGTTAAAAAGAAGAGAGTTTCTCTGGTAGGACTACAAAAATAAACTATCGATAATTTTTTATTTTTCAGCCGTCAAATTGATATTAAAAATTATTTGTTCCGTATTTTTTTAATTTAATGTGATTTTAACCATTTTTAACGATAAAAAATTAGTATTACCGGTAAAAAAATCTATTAGACTAAGTCTTTAAACAAGAGAATGAGAACTTTACAATAGGGTGACAGTGTTCTATTTTGAACTGTCATATTTGTTCAAGATTTTGTTAGTTTTCTTACTTCGTTTTTTATTATTTTAATGTGATTTTGATAAGAAATATTAAAATTATTAAGGGAAAAATAAACATAAGTGAAAATTCTATATAAACTTTCAAGTTTCAACCTGCAGACAAAACATATGATTTGTGTGCAGCTGTTTGCAGCCTGCCAGCCCACAACCATCATTTCATCACAATCACCATTTCAACATAAATTTGATAAACAAGTTAGTAAAGGGGGGGAAAAAAAAAGTTAGTACCAATAGCCTTAGTCTAAAAATTATCAACAAAATTTCATTTTTATAACGTTCCATGATCACAAAACCAATTGCTAACAAATGCAAGGATTTAGAGTTCAAGTCCATAATTTTAGTATTAGACCACAAAAAGAAAAAAAAAAAAGTTTAAGAAAACATCCATCAATTATTAAGAAAACGTAAAAAAGTTTAAGAAAACATCCATCAATTATTAAGAAAACGTAAAAAAGTTTAAGAAAACATCATCATTAAAAAAAAGTTCAAGTCCAGTCTTACTATTGCAAAATGAAGAGAAAAAGAAAACGTAATTATAACATGCATTTTATTGTTAGAGGAGTCGCGTACTAAGTTTTTGCCAAATATTTTTATATTCACAAATTTTTTATTCAAATTATAATACGTCATACATACATTATCTCAACAAAAGCAAAACCCTCTATAATTATTGATACTTCAAATAATACCAAGCGTCCAAGCCCCTTTATTATCTATTTCTCACATGTTTTTGACTTTTTAGAGTTTATTTATTTTATCACTCAAGTTATACATGTGAAAGAAAAATATTATAATAAAAAATTTTAATTTAAATTTTTATAAAAGAAAATATAATAATAATAAAACTTAAGTTGTCATTTGAGTTACGAAAAAAACAAGACTTTAAATATATAGAATTTGTAGGATTCAATAGCCCGTCCAATTTTGAGTTTCCCAAAAGAGAAATTACAATAAATAGGCCTGTTTTTAACATCTGTGGGAGTAATTAGCCCATTTAGTAAAGATTAGAAATTAATAGGCCTCTTCAAGAGTAAAATACTTTACTTTCTAAAAGTACTATTTTTTCATTATTTTTCCTTTTTCTGCTCAATGTTCTCCCTCTTTCTTCTTTTTCTCACTCTAGTATTCATCACTTCTAATACCGTATATGGGTTGGGTTGGTGCGGAGTAGGATTTTTTTTTATCCTGCCCTAAAAGGTGCGGGTTGTACATATTTGACCCCAACGATATTAAATTTTTTTTACAACCTAATGATGTTTGGGTTGGGTTGGGACGGGACGGGGTGGGTTGGGTGGTCAGGTTCATCATTCAAAAACTCAAAGTTTAATCCAACATTCAAAATTTATCATCAAATAGAAATAATAACTCCAACATTCAAAGTTCATCATCAAATAATAATGGTCATCAAATAGAAAAAGTACTGATAATCAAACATAACTCCAACATTCAAAGTTCATAATCAAATAGAAATAATACTGATTAGTCCATCATCAAATAAATAGCAATTCAAAGTTCAATCCAACATTAAACATGAAGCAAAGTAGTTCATCCAACATCAAACATAAAGCAAACATAAATTAGAGGCTTAATTCAAATCCATCCAAAGCAAGCACTGCAACAGCAACCATCATTATCAGTCCACACTCATAGGTTCCTTATCATGCATGTTTATGCGGGTTGGGTTAGGGTATGCGGGTTATTATAGGCCCAACCCATAAACCGCCCCAAACACCTCGGGCTAGACATTTAGTGGGCCGAAAAATAAAAAAATGCTATAAGTTGCATTTTTTGGATTGGGTTGGGTTGGGGTGGGGTGGGTTGGGTTTACAGGTTGTTCAGATTTATGTATAGCCCTAATCACTCCCTCTCTCCAGTCACACTCTCTCTCATCCTTTCTCTCTCCCTCTCAACGAACTTCTCTTTGCGCCAATTCTTCCTCTATGTTGTTGTACTCTTTCTCTGGCAACCTAATTATCTGTATCTCTCTTTGTCACATTCAACAAGTTCATCGTCAAAGGTCTCATAATGATCAGAATATTAGAATTTTGTGATGGCCGTCACCGTCATTGAGCCTCGCGCCTACAACGATGAATGTCGTTTAATAAACTTAGGCCTCGTTCGTTTCGTTGATTCGAGTTAAAAGGTGAATTTATGTAAAAGAAAATACTGCAGCACAAAAAGTTAAATTTAAATTTTTGTGAGAAAAACTGTAGCAAAAACTTGTGATTTGAAATACCGAAATAAACGAGGCCTTAAATTTTGAATCATAAAAATATCATTTAAAAAGTATTTCAAACTTTTCAATAATACAATATAATTTAATCGGTCAGATATGATTCAATATATTATACTATAAAAGGACCATTCCCTAATAAAATTTGTTCTTTTAAGTAAAGGGAGATTCTCTGTTATGTTTAGTGTAAAAGTAGATTAAGTTTTTCTAACCGTTGAAACTGCGTATCTTTTGATTTTTACGTGGTTTTATGCATATCTGACGGATAAAAACTTAACTTATCGGTATTTTGGTGCACCCATAAAGAAATCTTAAGTTGTGTTTGGTATGAAAGTTCTAGAACTATGAATTATGACTCTGGTTCAAACTTTTATTTGTTTGCAAAAAGTAAAAAATGATTCTTGAAAATAAGTATTTAGTTTGAATGGTTCTGGTTTAAGGTTTGAATACTGATGTGATGTTTTAAACTAGAATCACCTACAAAAATAAAACCGCCTGCCCCTTTAATTTTAAATGGTTCAAACCTCTAATTTTGATTTTGATTCTAGAACTATAGTTTAAACTATAAATTGAAAACATAAATTAGGATTATAATTCTAAAATTAAAACCATCATATTTGGACCCTACTAAACGCAATGAGCCTGTTCACTTCGCTGATTCGAGTTTGTAATTCGAGTTGAGATATGATTTTATGTGAAAATTTTTTACTGTAAAAAAAATTAGATGTGACTGTTTTTAAAAATTTTTTACTGTAGTAAAATTTAAATTCTAAACTCGAAGTGAACAGGGTCTTAATTATTTCTTTCTTTATTTCCGTGAGGACAATAAGGTCGAGTACAAAAAGGTACCGGTAATTTAGTTAATACGACAGGGGGTACGGACCAGAGTTTTTTTGTTCTCTTAACTCCTGAATGTCCGTCCTAAATTGTACCTCTTTTTCTTATTCCTTTTTTTTTCTTTCTTTATTTATATTTTGTTCCCAAACACAAACAGCTTCTCATTTCCAAAGCCTCTTATTTGTTTATTTAATTTATATTTTATTATTTAAAGCGAAACCCGCGAAGAGAGCTATTTCGTCCTTCGCTTTCTGACCCTTCTTTTTCTTTTTTTTTTTTTTTTTTGGTTGGTCCCTCTCTCTTTGCCTCCGATTCTTCTGGGTTTTTTTTTTTGGGTGTTTTTTTCCTTATTTTCTTTCCATTTTTCTGATCACAGAATTTTCTCTTTTGGGATTTTTTTGATGTGGGTTTTTTTTTCCTCCATCTTCTATGGTGAATTTATGGCTCTCCGACGACTTTCTTCTTTGCCTTTTCCTTTGAATCTCAAAACCCTTTTCTGATTCTCGCCGACTTTCTTCTTTTTCTTATTCTTTTCGCTTCCATAGATTAAGTCAACCTTTTCGTCTCTTTCTCTCTCCTTATCTCTCTCTATAATTTTTAATTTTGAGAATATGGGTATTGCACGCGTGGTTCTTGCAGGCCTTGTTGTTCTTCTCTTCTGGTTTTGATTGTGCTTTCTTTTTATATTTTTATTGGATTTCAATTTTCAACGCTTTTCTTAATTATTATTGTTATTTTTTTTATTTCTTTGTCGTTGGTCTTGGGTCATCAAGTGGTGGGAATTGGGTCATTTTCTTAGGGTTTTCTTGTATTTTCTTTTTTGTCAATCAATTGAATTTTGGAAAAGTAAGCAAAAAGAAATGGTTGGTGATGTGGGTATATAAGGTTTTTTTGGTTCATAAATTCATGAAGAAAATTTATTTGTGAAATTTCTTATTTGGTGGCTTGAAAAACACAAATTTTGTTGTTTTTTTTTGGGGGTTATCAGGTCAACAAACGAGTCACCTTTTGAAATAGAAATTTTAATCTTGTTATCATTTGGTTTTTATTTACTGGATTTGCTATTTTTCATTTGTGAAAAAGCTTTATTAGCGAAACACATATTGTCATTTTGCAAATTATTTTCCTTTTTATTCCTTTGATTGATGAGAAAAAGTGCAACAAATCTTTTTCAAATCATGGGATTCTAAGATTATCAATCAAAAGGGTTTCTTTCTTTTTTCTGGGTTTTTCTATTTTCCCCCTTATTTTTTGTTTTCTGGGATTCTTGACAATGGATTCCAAGACAGCTGAGGATGTCAACACGAATTCAAAGGTGAATGGCACAGGAAGTGTTAGTAGCAAAGACATGATCTTCAGAGCGGATCAAATTGATTTGAAGAACTTGGATATACAACTAGATAAGCATTTCAGCAAAGTTTTCTCAAGAAACAGCAACAACCAGAGGCCAAAGGAAGAGTGGGAGATTGATTTGTCGAAATTGGATATAAGATATGTTGTGGCTCAAGGGACCTATGGTACTGTGTACCGGGGTACTTATGATAGCCAAGATGTTGCAGGTATTATTATATCACTCTTTAATCCCTTTTGCTTAAACTGATTTTGAGAAGGAAAAGAGAAAAAGAATCTGTTTTTTTTATTTTTTTATTTTTTATATTGTAATATTGTCGTCTTGTTACAACTTGTGTGGATTAGGCATTGATTTGTTTTTGTGAATTTGTAGAATATTCTGGTGTCAATTTGAAAGGTGATAACTTATAATTGGTTCACATTTTTGTTTTGATTGCGGGTTTAAAAAGCTCTTTTATGTGCAATCTTAATTATCTCATGATGGTGGGCTGATATTCACACCAAGAAGGATGGGAAAGTTAATTGGAGGATTGAATAATTTAACGATTCTAATCCTGCTTGCTTTTGGTTTCCTATGTGAAAGAAAAACTACATTGGTCTTAAATCAGTTTCGTTGGCAGACAGGAAATATATGAAATACAAAAAGCTTACTCTGCGGTATAGCATCTGATATAAAAGGTTTAATACGTTCATTTGTGGCAACTTTCTTTCAGCTGGTAGGGCTAGAAATTGGTGAAAAAGTAGGAATATACATGTAGTACAGCATTCGAAAATGGGCTGGTTCTGCAATGGTTGTGGTGTGTGTAACTGTGTAAGCTTCATTGTTGATTGTTTAATGTGTAGAGGTTGGAACAGGGTAGAAAACTAATTGAGTTGATGTTTGAATAAGATGATTCACTTCTACACTAAGTGTCACTGATAACTATTGAAAACTGTTGATAATCATACCGAATTCTTGTTGTGATGATGTCTCAAATACAACAGTGAAGGTGTTGGACTGGGGAGAGGATGGTCTTGCAACGACTGCTGAGACGGCTGCTATGCGGGCGTCATTTCGGCAAGAGGTTGCTGTTTGGCACAAGCTTGACCATCCTAATGTTACAAAAGTACAAACTCTTGTTCTCCTAACTTTTTCATTTTGATTCCTTTTGCATTACCATGAGAATAATATATCAACTCCCGATTGTACTGTTGCTTTTCATGTAAGAGAGAGAACTTTGCATTGCATCTTTGTGATCTTGTACCCATTCACATTGTGAAATATGCTATACCTTAGAGCTTGTTTGGTAGGAGGGAAAAGTGGAAGGAGCGGAAGGGGTGAGGGGACTAGTCGGAGGACTTTTGATAACCGTTATTGTTTGGTAAGAGAGAAAGGAGGAGGGAAATGGATTGGGTGAAGCATTCAAAGTATTCCACTTTTAATCTCCAAATATGGAGAGATTATAGGAAGGAATCAACACTAAACACAATAAGGGAGAGGTTTTCCCCTTGCTCTCTATTTTCCTCACCTAGGTTATATGGCTTTCTTTCCTTCTTATCCTCTTTCGCTCTTACAAAATAGCCTTAGTTTTCGTCACCTAGCCAAGTTTCTTACTTGGGCTCACATGTGGGCTCGGGGGATTTCTGGGTGTATATATATAAAAAAAAAACATAGCCTTCATTTCTCAGTATGGTGTAACTTGAGTTCTTTTGTTTGTCATATTTCTGATTGGTCAAGTACATTAACATTTTTTTTTCTTTTCAAATTTTGGTTTCAGTTTGTTGGGGCTTCAATGGGAGCTTCAGATCTTAAGATTCCTCCCAAAAATCCATCTGATGGTTACAGTTCCCATCCTTCAAAGGCGTGTTGCGTGGTTGTGGAGTATCTTCCTGGTGGGACACTCAAACAATTCCTGATAAGAAATAGGCGAAAGAAGCTTGCCTTTAAAGTTGTGATTCAACTTGCTTTGGACCTCTCTAGAGGGTAAGTTCTGTCCTTTACACTCTTTGGCTATTTCAGCTTACAAATGCAATTTCTATTACTAAAAGTGTCATTACCCGTTTCAATCTTGTAGACTTAGCTATCTGCATTCAAAAAAGATCGTTCATCGTGATGTCAAAACAGAGAATATGTTGCTGGATGCGCACAGAAATCTGAAAATAGCTGATTTTGGTGTTGCTCGTGTTGAAGCTCAAAATCCCAGGGATATGACCGGCGAAACTGGTACTCTAGGATACATGGCCCCAGAGGTAATATGCCTTGTTGGAACCTCAATTTTTCTAATATAGATGAATATTTTTCCATAAAAATAAACGTGCAAGAGAAAATTATCTTCAATTTCAATTCATCTCTCATATTAATAAAAAAAGATTATCATGTGTCAAGAGGTTATATTTGGTTTTAGGGTTGAAATGTTTTCGTTACTGAAACTAAAAAACAATAAAAATATCTTCTGTCGTGAATTCGTGTAGGTTCTTGATGGTAAGCCTTATAACAGAAGATGCGACGTCTACAGCTTTGGGATATGCTTATGGGAGATTTATTGTTGTGATATGCCCTACCCAGACCTTAGCTTTGCTGATATATCATCTGCAGTTGTTCGACAGGTCAGTTTAGGCAATGAATAGTCCAAGGGAAAAACTATCTGGCTTTAGTGGTAGTGTGCACCACGACTCACAAATAGTAGGCCCTACGCACGATCCCCACACGTGTGGGTTCCAGCCATTATGAGTAGTGGTGCCGAATACCATTGATACCCTTTTATCTTTCTTCATAGATTTATAATGGCACATTTTTACTCTTCCTAGTTATATTCATAGTAACTTTTAAACCTACAATGACATTGGAATTTATATAGGAGAAGAATAATGGTATCTCATTTTGCAAACACATTGAATGACGCCTAATAAAATCAAGTGGTTTAGAAATTGATGCATACACAGCTCATGTGCAACACTTAAGTTTATAATAATTATATATTTTGAAGATAATGTTACTCAACCTGTAGTATCTGCTCTTAACTAGACTGTTTGTAGCTATTTTCCCCTTTTTATTAATTTGATTAGAAGAATGCCCAACGACCAAAGAGTAAGGAAATGGGATTAAGCTTAAAGCATTAGTAAATCAGGTCAAGTAGTAGTAAGCAAAGCAAAATCCAGGGTCATTTTTACCAAAACATTAGTGAAATGTAATGAGAAAGATAATGAGTTTGGAAAGGCAATTAAAGAACGAGGATCATTGATTCCGTTTCGTAAGTAAAGCAACATCCAGGGCATTTTTACCAAAACATTAGTGAAATGTAATGAGAAAGATAATGAGTTTGGAAAGGCAATTAAAGAACGAGGATCATCGATTCCGTTTCTAGCATTTACTTATCTATTGGAAGTGGAATAGTAAACAATCCAATTAGGAGTCTTATCAATTTAGTTACTAGAGTTCCCTTGTGCATAATAAAGTAATCATCGTCTTCGAAAGGATATAAAGGTAAATCCGCTGTTTATTCCACTTAACTGGACAACAATACAAGGGTAGAGTTAAGATTGGCATTCCCTTTCCCCGTTCTTTTTCTTAATTATGTGAGTCCCACTAAATTGTCATTCCTTATTCTGTAAGCAGAAACCTGAATGGGTGGGAATGTGAAAGGGAAACACTCCTCCCTCTCCCATTCATGTAAACTGCAATGTAAACATGTTCCTATGGTAATTTTATTTTCATCTTTCGTATCTTGCAAGTCTATTGGTACTTTTGGGATCTGACATTGAAGTTTCCATTGCACGGTTATGTTAACAGAATTTACGACCAGAAATTCCAAGGTGCTGTCCAAGTTCTTTGGCAAACATCATGCGCAAATGCTGGGATGGAAACGCAGACAAACGTCTGGAAATGGACGAGGTGGTGAGATTGTTGGAAGCTATTGATACAACTAAAGGAGGAGGGATGATACCTGAAGACCAAGCTTCTGGTTGTTTCTGTTTCCGCCCTGCTCGTGGTCCCTAAACATTGTTTATTCATCCGTCAGTTATTTGTGTTGATGAATTGGAATGATGAGCATTTTTACTGCCCAGCCAAAGGGAGTGCGAAAATGGGGGCTGTTGATTGGGATTCATTGTTTGCAAAGATTTTCCTTTTGGTGATGAAAATGTGTCTCTGTAGTCCATAAACAGAGGAGGGTGGTTCATTGTTTTTACATATTAGTATTACATAATTGTGTTTGTAATATACAAATAGGTCTGTTTTGATCTTGGAAGAGTTGCTATATTTCCAATGGATTTTGCTTTCTCTAGGATGGTCTCGCGCCTTGACGAGCAATATTGACAGCCAAGGCTATCAACCGCAATCAGAGGAAGAAATTTGTTAAGAAAACTAAACCCAAGTAAAGCAAGTTGAGCATGTTATCAAAGAAAGGTCTCTTGTTGTTTTCTTTCAACAATTGCCTACAGACTACAGTTGAAAAGAGTTGGAAAATGGCCAAGTCGTGGAATTGTTTTTTGATTCCATGTTTTTTTTTTTTTTTTTTGGCTAAATAAAAAAAGGATTGTTGGCATTATCTCGCCTCCCATCGCCTTTGTCATTTTGGAAATTTCAGGGTCCATTAATGAGATGGAAAGAACTTAATTTAATTATACTCGAAAGATGGGTTCAATTTTTACAAACCACACAACACATTGATTAGGTAAGAGTCATAAAGTGAGATTGTGGAGTATCGAACTCTAGCTGCATTATTACCGTTTAGTTCGTTGATTCGAGTTAAAATATGATTTTATGTGAGTTTTTTACTGTAGTAAAAAAGTTAGATGTGACTATTTCTGATAGTTTTTTACTGTAGTAAAATTTAAATTCTAAACTTGAATCGGTGAAATGAATGGAAGAAAAAAGAAAAACATCCTCACTGTTACACTAACACACGTTTTATGTTTATATGCAAGAGAATTATGTTATATAATATATGAAAAGATGTTGCATCAAGAAACAATTTAACATGAAAAAAAAAAAAAAAGTTGACATTTTATCTTCAAGACTGACTCAGCTTCTGTAAAAGAGGCAATTGGCTTTGATGACTTTTACAAAACAAACGTTGGCAAAGCCTATAGAAAGAATACTTGCTAGTGGAAATTGCGTTCTGAGTAACTTTCCAACGAGAGTTTCAGTACCTTTTAAGAAAGAGCTAATTTGAGGACTTATCTAGACACATAATTTTCAATCTTCCAACATTATCATATATGTAGCAGTTGGGTTGGAATTTATAGAAAAGTGAAATGTTCTTGACCTCTTAATCCTTGATTCAAAGTGCAGACCAAAAAAGTGCTAGGAAACAAGTTGAGTAGTTATATTTGCATCTAAAGATTTACCAACGAATTAAGACTCATCTAATAATTTTTTTTTTTTTTTTTTGAAAAATCTATTCTTTTATAGATTTAACTTTCACAATACTTAATTTGACGCTTTCATATCAACACCTAATTTTAATCTTGATTTAATTTATAAAATAATATAATCCCTCTCAACTATTAATATTATATATATATATATATATATTAAAATTGATGTAATTTTCTTTATTTTTATTTATTTATTAATTATCTTCATCTTACCTCCTCTTCTTCCTTCTTCTTCTTTGAAAAATACTTTCTAATTATAGTACTTAATCTGAGTTTATGCTCTTTTATTTTTTTGAAAAAATATTATGTCCATTTATAATTAATGTGGGGTATGTTAATGAGTTTTAATGTATAATAAAATTGTAATTAATATAAATTATGAATTAGTGAGGACATTAATTAATTTTGTGGGTGTAAATATAATTACTTAAACAAGTAGAGGACAAAACATAATCAATAGCGAGCAATTAAGTTCAAACGAGGACAGTTTAGTGATAGGTTACTTTTTTTAAAATAGTCGTAAATACGATGATTATAGTCTATGATTTATCACTATTTTTATAATAGTCGTAAATGCGTTAACTTTCAATCCTATTGAAAGAACCGGATCATTTTTCTACGGAAAAAAGATGAAAATAGGCCAAGACTTGAGATGAATTAAAATTAATAGGCCAATAGTTTACATAAGTTAATAAATAGGCTAAATTACTGTTTTCGTCAATAACTAATTGTCTGGTTATGAGCCATAATTTGACAAGTTATTGTCCATAACTTATCTGGTTATGAACCATAACTTGACAAGTTATGGCCTATTAATTTCTATAACTAAAAATTAGCTTATATACTTTCTTAAGCTTTTCATATTGGCATATTTCCTATTATTTCCATTTTTCTATTCAATATTAGACTTATAGATTGAGTCATTGGTCTTGCAGGCCAAAAAAAAAAAAAAAAAGTGATCGAAACTAAGAAATGGGCAAATATAATTAACTATTCAAATGTATCATACCTATTTAATATGTCACAATTATATAATATATGTGTATACGAGATTAAAGTACACTAATTAATAAAATCAAATCTAATCCAATATATATTTTAATTTTTCTTTTGGTTTGTGGTTTTCTTTGTGGACCATTAAAGTCTGTCTCATAGCCATCTAATAGTTAATCCAATGAAGAGGTGTGTGAATGTGGTCTCAACTAGAAAAACTCAACTGATCTTTTCATGAATAGTAAGCATAAGGTCATATATATATATATATATATATATATTATGAATAACCAATCACGTGTACATGATAAATATCATCATATGAGGCATTATACACGAACCCACTATTATATATCTATCTATCTATATATACACACACAAATATGCAGAAACGCACCGAAAATGAGTATGCGTAACGCAATACAAAATTACGCACCTGCATGAACTCTATATACAAGACACGCATTATATATATATATATAACATGCATATGAAATCACCAACCACAAAAAGGTGATTTTGTAGTAGTGAAAGACGATTTATTATAACTCTCTTAATTAGTACTTAAGGATCTATTTTCACTATCTGCGGCGGAAATATTATAATTATGTCTCTTATTAGCTTATTAATTACAACTTAAATTGATGTGACTTTAGATTATGATCTAAACACTAGTTGACGAAAATATGACTAACATTATTTTCTGCTCCACTTATGATCCTAATACATTGTCAAGATAGCCATTTAACTAGAGGCGTGGGACACCATTTTTATGACGAGCAAAAAACCGATCACAAATGGCGTTATTTATTCAGCCAATATCACAAACACAAAAACCATCACATGGGTGTCATTTTTTTTTTCCTTTTTTTAAAGATATGTAATATGGTTGTCATATTGTTCAGCCAATGGAACATTTAGTTTAACGTAGCCTTTTGGAAGCCTATATAATATAGTACCCGTAAGCGTCACTCTCCATGTGTATACATAAGGTCACTTCAACTTATCTCTAAAGGAACATCCTAGAAGAAAAAAAAGAGAACTAGCTTTGGAAGCTTATATTATAAATAAGGGTGTCAATTAGTGGATCGTGTTCGTGTCAACTCATTTATTAATTGTGTTAAAAAATATTAATCCAAACACGTAACGTGTTAAAAATATCAATCCAAACACGACCCATATATTAATCGTGTTAATCGTGTCAACCTGTATACCCGTTTAAATTAATATTTAAATAAATAACTAATAAAATAATGACTTATTTAGCACGGTCATGACATGTTTAACATGTTTATTAGTTAGTTTATCTTTTTCTTTAAGAAAAATAAATAAATTTTACCTAAAAATATTAAAATTCACATTATTTATATTTAATATGTCATATAAACTTTCATATTATATCACATATTATTAGATTACAGATGACACATATAGTTAATTGTGTATGAGGTCATCTCTAACTCAATCTATTTATTAATTGTATTAATCATATCGACCCGATTATGACTTAAATTTATTATAGTAAACTTAAACTGTTTATTTTGTATGAATTTTGAATCGTATGGTCGTATCGCTATTCAAATTATCAGTCCAAATAAAAAAAAAACCCAATCGTATTATAATTGATTGATAAAGGACCAATGAACGCAGACGCTATCATTGTCATGGTACGACCAATGAACGCAGACGCTATCATTGTCATGGTACACTCAACCGGTGTGTTTTGTTTTATCGATGATAGGATGAATTAATGTGGATGTCACTACGACTACGTGCACGGCTATTGTTACGTTACTAGTAATTTTTCTTTACTTTGTTCTTATCTCTCTAGACAGTGTTATTGATAAGGTTGGAGGCTGGAGCAATATGATTCGCAATTCAATTTGTTTGTTTTGATTTTTGTCCTGATAGTAAAAAAGCACTGGAGGAAAGGACTATGGTGAAGAAATTAACAATTATTTGGAAAATTTTCTGATAAGATACATTAGGAAAAAAAAAAATCTTAGTCACCGTCAATTATTTTTATTAAGTTCTTTTAAATTGTTAAAAGTTTTTAATTTAATATGATTCTTATTTAATCTGACGATTTTATAAAAATTGTGCTTTATGGGATAGTTTCTTTTTTATATCTTACCATAAAATTCTTTAAATTAATTGAAACCAAAGATTCCAACAAAACTTTGAGTTTATACTGTGTTGGTTTACGATAAGTCCTAAGAAGTTAGTGGAGTTGGTATTTTTCAGTGGGACTCGTTCTTTTAAGATGACCTTTTTTTTTTTTTTTTTTTTGGCTTGGTCTAAGGAAAATGAATTAGCACTCTATATACTAATAAAAATACTAATATTCCTGTCGTTTTTTAGATATATTCTGGCATTCAATTGCAAATAACAAATGGTTTGATTCGACCTAATATGAGATTATCATAAACAAAAACAAAAGAGGTGTACAATCGAAAAATTCCATTTCCACCTTCCTTATTCCTTCAAAAGGAGGGAAAAAAGAAAAAAGAATCATTAAAGAGAAAAAAAAATCATGCACATTATGGATTCGTGCATATATATATATATATATATATATATTGATACAGCAATATGGAAAGCTTAATTTACACACCTCGACAATCATTTTGCTTGTCATGATAATTTTGCTTTATGTTTGAGTTAGACATTTCCTACACGGAAAATTGTGTACTATTTGATAAGCCTAAGAAAACGATGTCTATCCACATTTAAGTTTTAATATAATTTATTTCCTGGTTTGAGGAAAAAATAATAAAGCGTCAATCACTCATTTCCCTATCTATACGGATATACACACACACACACACACACACATATATATATATAGTTTTTTTTTTCCTTTTCAATTTAATAACTTCAAATAGTTTGGTGAATGACCAGCTAGCATTAATGTTCATTATCATTATCATTAATTTCGATACTAACATAACCTAGGTTATGAATTGTTTCTACTCTCACTAAAACTAAGAAAAAACAAATCTATTAAGAATATGAATTTGATATCGAAGACAACCTAGTGGAAATCGAAAAATACTCTATTAACTCTCACATGCAATATCATGTTTTTAGAAAATTATTGAAAGAAATTGGATAATTGAAAAGAACAATATATAATGTCAAAAATACTGTAGTTGCAGGAAAGTCCAATAATTAAAAATTTTTTTTTTTAAAAAGAAATTGCTCGAAGCATAGAGGTACTATGGTAATTTCATGGAAGCTCTTTCACCCTATAAAAAGCCAGTTTTCTTCAGGGTTGCTTTCAGAAGAAAACATATATTGATATTATTCATATACGTATAAGCTAGCTTGTGAAAAGGAAGTTCAAAATCGCCACGAAAGCTATTAATTATATCCTTAAAAGCTTTTTATAAAGCTAGTTTCTTTCTGGGGTTGCTGATAATTATCGTAATACGGTAATTAATACGATGATGTTGGGAAAAGTTGAACGGACGACGTCGTTCATGGCTGATTTTGTGGAGAAGTGCGGTGGATACGCCGTCGTAGATGGCGGTTTTGCCACTGAACTGGAACGACATGGCGCTGATCTAAACGACCCTTTGTGGAGCGCCAAATGCCTTGTCAGTTCGCCTCATCTTATTAGAAGGGTACTCTCTCTCTCTCTCTCTCTCTAACATGGTGATCATTGGGAAATGATCAGTTAATTATCTGTGTTGGAAAAGATAGTAACATATATTTGATATGATCTTAAATAATATTTTTTTTTCCTGTTATTTCTTAGTTTCATGCAATCTGTTTTAAAGATTTTGCACATGTTTGTTCAGAACTTCAAAATCACAAAAGGCGTGAGAATCAACATTAAAAACTTGCACATATTGGTTAGAGAGTAAAGCAAAATCATCTAACACGTAATAAATAATATCTATTAGTTTGTTGATTTCAATGAGCATCAATATATTTTACTATTTGGATAAGTGATGTTTAATTAATTAATTGCTAAACGAAGCTATATTTTTTTTAGTTTTGTGGTGAACTTGTTTTTAACACAGTCAGAACTGTATATTCATTTCAACGTGGCGGTGTCATAAGTGTGTCAGATGAGAGATGTGTTCAACTCCAATGTTATGTCGGATTGTAATTTGTAAGTCAACCTTCTGAGGATGACGTGTCAAAGCCTAGCTTGCCCAAATTTCTTTACGGGAGTCACCAGGGTCTGGTGGGCTTTTGCTGCCACTTGTCTCTTTCATGCAAAGATTTTAGGCCTTGTTCAGTTCTTTAATTTGAGTGTAAAATTTAAGTTTTATTACAGTAAATTTTTTTTTAAAATAGTCATATTTAATTTTTTTACTACAGTAAAAAATTCTCATATAAAGTCACATCTCAACTCAAATTAAAAACTCGAATCAGTGAACTAAACTGGCCCTTAAAATATTAAATCAAGTCTCATTCATTTCATCGATTTAAGTTTAGAATTTGAATTTTGCTACAGTAAAAAGTTCTTAAAAAGTTGATTTCAATGAGCATCAATATATTTTACTATTTGGATAAGTGATGTTTAATTAATTAATTGCTAAACGAAGCTATATTTTTTTTAGTTTTGTGGTGAACTTGTTTTTAACACAGTCAGAACTGTATATTCATTTCAACGTGGCGGTGTCATAAGTGTGTCAGATGAGAGATGTGTTAAACTCCAATGTTATGTCGGATTGTAATTTGCAAGTCAACCTTCTGAGGATGACGTGTCAAAGCCTAGCTTGCCCAGATAATGATATTTCTTTACGGGAGTCACCAGAGTCTGGTGGGCTTTTGCTGCCACTTGTCTCTTTTACGCAAAGATTAGATTTGAGTTTAAAATTTAAGTTTTATTATAGTAAATTTTTTTTAAAATAATCACATTTAATTTTTTTACTATAGCAAAAATTTTTCATATAAAGTCACATCTTAACTCGAATTAAAAATTTGAATCAATGAACTAAACGGGCCCTTCAAATATTAAATCAAGTCTCGTCACCGATTTGAGTTTAAAATTTGAATTTTGCTACAGTAAAAAGCTCTTAAAAACAGTTACATCTAACTCAAATTAAAAACTTGAATCAACAAACTAAACGACCCTCAAATTACTATAAGAAAATGAGAGAGATTATTACTAGCAAATTATAATAATAACAAATAATAACAATAACAATAATAATAAGGAAGATTAGTCAACTCTAATCTATGGCTTTCAAAACGAGTCTTTAAATTACCTTTTCCAAATTGACACTTCTTTTATTAAAGAAAAATGCTTAAAAATCGGTTGGTGTTAAGCACTATTATTAATAAAATGTGAGTTTTACTTGTGAGTCCTACACTGCGCGAGTGGTATTGAGCACCCCCAATACTCAATGGCATTGCTCTTTGTTAAAAGAGCGTGAGCAGGAAAATGTGTTGAATGTCTATAGACAATGGACGGCCAGGGAGCGGTAAACCAACACCAGCACATTTTCTTTGTACTTGGGCTCTTATTTATTTACGTAATTTGTACAATCTTTGATGGGAATGAGGTTACCACATTAACTCCTTGTAAGAATCTTGTCGGCTTCTCAGATTAATAAAAATCTTCGAGGTTATCCAAGCATAAAAAATAGCTAGCAAATGCTACCTGTATAAAGAATCATATTATAAGCATGAGAAAAGGTTTTAGGCGTGATCAGTCGGTATTTCTTAAATTTTAGTGAACTTGACATGTCTCTAGAAGTTTGAGAGTTGTAGTTGAGTAGGTTTTGTATTAGTGAGAAAAATCGTCACTTAATATTTAAATGTGTTTTATCACGATATGATTTGTCTTTGTTAAAGGCTGAAGAGACGTTAGTCCTATTCAGATGTCGTGTAGTCGTTTTAAATACTTATTTGAATTATTTCAATTAATAATGTTAAACACTATGAAAAAAAGTAAATGTTGGCCTTATCTTAATTACATGATCGCACCAAAAAAAAAAAAAAATGACACCATCCTTTCATTTCTTCAGAGTTTAATAATTTTCTGAAGTCATGTAACAGGTGCACTTGGACTACCTTGATGCTGGTGCAAATATCATTATCAGTGGATCTTATCAAGTAATTTTCTGTTGCACCCTTCTTTTCTCTACTTAATATTTGTATTGTTGATATAGTAATCATAGTAGAATTTGTTGTCTTGTTTTATCTGTAACAGGCCACCATACAGGGGTTTGAGGCCAAGGGTTTCTCAAGAGAAGAAGCTGAAGCTTTACTCAAGAAAAGTGTCGAACTCGCCTACGAGGCTCGCGAAATATATTACGACAGATGCGCCAAAGATTCTTGGGATTTTGTTGAAAGTGGAAGGTCTACAAGACGTCCAATACTAGTTGCAGCCTCTGTGGGCAGCTATGGTGCTTATTTGGCCGATGGTTCCGAGTACAGGTGAGTTCTTAGCCTTTGGTAAATTTGTCCTTTGAAGTTTTTATGGTTGATAAGTTACCTTCTAAACTTTTAATTTTGATAAATTACTCCTCGAATTTAATAAAGTATTGCAGAGTGCTCCCAAATCAAAGATGTGCGTTAAAATTAAATCAGAAACACCCTCGTACATATACATGGTGAGAGCTCATTTAAAGAAAGACTATAATTTCAGATGAAGATGAAGCACATCATGTTACGTGCATGGATGTCTCGTACCACATTTTAACATTCATCGATTAAGGCACTTTGCAGCACTATATTAAATTTAGGAGTAATTTACTGCAGTTAAAAGCTTAAAAGGCAACTTTCCAATTCAGACCAAGTTCAGAAACAAAAGCGCCAAAAGCCCTATAACAAGTAATAATGCCTTGTTATTTTGGGTGCTTCATTGACTATGATCTCTCACATTCATTCTGTTTTTGTGGCCAATCACAGTGGAAACTACGGTGATGCAGTTACTTTAGAAAAACTGAAAGATTTTCACAGGAGGAGAGTTCAGATTTTAGCGAATTCCGGTGCAGATCTCATTGCATTTGAAACAACTCCGAACAAATTGGAAGCTAAGGTGACTATTGGTGATCACTTTTTACTCTTTTGTGCCTCCGTTGTTCTGTTGAACTATCACAACTAGAGCCAAATTATGAAAAAGATTGTTACATCTTTATATATCCATCTCAAGTCTCGAAACTAATTTCCTTGCATTATGATTAATTTTGCAGGCATATGCAGAACTTCTAGAGGAAGAAGGAATTGACATTCCGGCTTGGTTTTCTTTCACATCGAAAGATGGAATCAACGTGGTAAGCGGCGACTCCATCTTGGAGTGCGCATCCATTGCGGATTCTTGCAAGCAAGTTGTAGCTGTTGGAATCAACTGCACTCCACCAAGATTTATCCATAGCCTGGTTTCATCTATCAGGAAGGTAATGTGTGATTTATTGGGCTAATAACCATATGTTATAGGTATGAAAGCATGTTTCATGCTTGATAAGGTATTTGATGTTCAAATCTTACCAAACTGTTCATTTGGCATATATTGCTCATCATATTGTGCTGTGAATGTACAAATGTTCTCAACACTTCATACTAATATGTTTACCTTTGGCTTCCTACAACTGGCAGGTATCCAGTAAACCAGTAGTGATATATCCCAACAGCGGTGAAACTTATGATGCTGTGAGCAAGCAATGGATAGTGAGTTTCTAGCTCAACTATTATATAAAAAATGTTAAATTGAGCACTATAACAAATAGTTTGGCTTTAATATATCTTATAAGATATATGGTGCATATTTACGCGTCTTGTTGTGGTTAACTTTATTAGAGCTAGATAACATTGATTATTATTTTTTTTCGTCGTGCTTTTTATATAGAATAATGTTAAAGAGCACCAATGACGTTGGACACCACACACAAATAGAGAATAAGTTCAGTCGTTATAAGTTGTGATTCTTAATACTGGTGATAATTTTAAGCATTTTTTCTTTCATATTGTTACGCGTTGAAAGTTTAGAGCTAATTATCACAAGATTCACGCACGGTTATGGGGCGGGGAAGGGAAGGAGGAGATCATCGTTTACTAGCGTCATGATCTACTTTCTAAAACATGTCAATTATTTCTTCTTTATGTGACAAGATTTACTGTTATTAGTATAGTAATTTATTTCACGAAATGTTACTAATGCAGAGGTCAAATGGGGTCGTAGATGAAGACTTTGTGTCGTACGTAGAAAAGTGGCAAGAGGCCGGGGCTTCCTTATTTGGTGGATGCTGTAGGACTACGCCAAACACAATAAGGGCCATATCTAAGGCTCTCTCAGAAAAGTTCTCTGTAAACAATAATTAGTAGTTTTCTAAGTATTTGTTTTTCCTTTTTTTTTTTTTTTTTTTTTTTTTTTTTTTTTTTTTTTTTAAAACCTGTTGTATGTAATGAACCCCCCAAGAAATTAAGAATTGTACCTTAAGTAATAATAAGGTCAGAGTTATCTTCTTGCATGCTAAAATAAAATTTTTCTCCATTTTAACTGAGGAATCTCCTCCAACAAAATTTGAAAAGTCTTGAAAGTATGAGTTGATGGCTTAAAGTAAAGTTTTAGGGAATCATTTCAACATATTGTAAGTGGCAAACCCACGTTTCTGGCCCACAAGAGCAAGGAGTATAAATTTGATGCATAAGACGATTTATTTTAGGGGAACTTTTACTATGCTGGGAGAAAAATTCCTGATATTAAGGTTGAAATATGATTATAGTGTTTGTGCAAAATGAAAGCATAAATTTGTGAATCTTAAACTTTATAACCAAACTAAAAGAAAACCAAACTAAACCAATTAATAATAGTTTAGTTTGATTTAAATTCTTAAAAACTCAATTAAATTGGTTTGATTTGTGGTTTTAACCATTAAAAAACAAACCAAATCAAACCAATTCAATTTATATATGTTTTTCTAAAATTATATTATATTTTGTAGATATGTAATGCATTCATATATAAAAAATACTTTTATTCTAATATTAAATGATCATAACCCTATAAGTTTCTATTATAAGAAATATTTATCATACAAAATATTAGCATCAGTTACGATTAAGGGAGTTTGAGAAGCGGTTGTAAAATATTAGTTCAAACCAATTAGAAAAATTAAACCAAACCAATTACAATCGGTTTGGTTTGGATTAGATTAGATCTCTTAATTGGTTTAATTTGGTTTGAAAATCTCTAAATCAATTTGTAATTGATTTGGTTTGCACTGTGATGGACTGCTCCAAACAAATGTTCACGCATGATATGATAGCCTATATTAAAAAAGAAAAAAAACATGAAAAATGTAATCCTCACGATAATATTATTCATGTTTAAAAAAGACAATCAATTACGATAGAACGACTGATATTAACAGTAAAAACGACAGATGTGCGTATTATTATTCATATTAAAAATGACAGATTTTTATTGATGTAGGACAGTTATTTATTGATGTGTCTTTCAATATTATTCACATAATTATTCATGACAGGTGTGCATGATATTCGTTTATTGTCACATGCTTAAAAACGATTTATAATTTTTAAAATAGTAACTGTTACGATTCAATACAAGAAAGTTACACTAGTTCTTATAGTGACACATGAAAAACAAGTCCTCCATTTTCAAACTGAGGGACTGTATACAAGTGCGTTTTATATATAATAATCTCCTTTCGTCTTTTTCAAAATTATCTTTATAATGATGTCGTTTTTTTTTAAAACAAAATAATTCGAGTCATTTTCTTGATTAATGTTGTTTCACATTATCGTGTCGTTTGTTGACTTACTGTCGTATTCTAAGCGCGCTCTGATTTTAAATCCTGCTACTTTGCTTCTGCCTTCTAGTGTTGTCGTCTTTATATTCCATCGCCATTTCGATGCATTTGTAGTTTCAACAATGGCAGCAACTATGCATCTCTCTCCTCTGGTCTCGGCGTCTGCAATCTTCCTTACTCCCGAAAGAACTAAACCCAAAACCATCGTTAACAACGACACTTCTCCTCCAAATGGGTCATTCGGAAACTGCAAAACCATGGACGAACTCAAGCAATTACACTGCGACATCACGAAGAAAGGCCTAAACCATAGAATCTCTTCCATGACCGAGCTCATCGCGAAAGGCGCCGAAATGGGCACCTCCGAAAGCTTGGATTATGCCCGCAGAGCTTTCGAGTTGTTTAAGGAAGACGAGGCAAGTATCGGGACTTTGTTCATGTACAATTCCCTTATGAGGGGTTACTCTTCTGCTGGGCTTGGTTTTGAGGCCATTTCGGTTTATGTTCAGATGTTGGTTTTGGGAATTACGCCTGATAAATACACTTTTCCGTTTGTTCTGAGCGGTTGCGCGAAGGCGGAGGCATTTCGAGAGGGCATTCAGCTCCATGGGGCGGTTGTAAGGATGGGTTTGGAGCGAGATTTGTTTATCGGGAATTCGCTGATTCATTTTTACGCTGAATGCGGGGAGTTGGATAGTGCGCGGAAGGTATTTGATGAAATGCCTGAGAGAAATGTTGTGTCCTGGACTAGTTTAATTTGTTGTTATGCGAGGAGGGAGTTGCCGAAGGAGGCTGTTTCGTTGTTTTTCAAGATGGTGGCTGCGGGTGTTGAGCCCAATGCGGTTACGATGGTGTGCGTGATATCTGCTTGTGCGAAGCTGAATGATCTTGAATTGGGTGAGAAAATACGTGCTTATGTTCAGGAGTCAGGGGTGAAGCTTAACGCCTTTATGGTGAATGCGCTTGTCGATATGTACCTGAAATGCCGAGCTATTGATGATGCGAAGAGGCTTTTCGATCAGTGTGCTGATAAAAATTTGGTTCTTTGTAATACAATGATGTCAAACTATGTGGATCGGGGGCTGGCTAGAGAAGCTCTTTCTATTTTTGATGAAATGCTGCGAGGGGGCCCACAACCCGACAGGGTGACATTGTTGTCTGTAATCTCAGCGTGTTCGCAGTTAGGTGATAGTCTTTCTGGAAGGTGCTGCCACAGTTATGCGTTAAGGAATGGACTAGAAGGTTTTTATAATATTTCTAATGCCATGATTGACATGTATATGAGGTTTGGCAAACAAGAGATGGCCTGTAAAATTTTTGATCGTATGCCAAAGAAAACGGTAGTCTCATGGAACTCGTTGATTTCCGGATTTATTAGAAATGGGGATGTGGAATCTGCTTGGAAGATGTTCAACGAGATGCCGGAGCGTGATCTCGTCTCTTGGAACACAATGATTGGTGCTCTTGTAGAAGAAAGTATGTTTGAGGAAGCAATTGAACTCTTCCGAGATATGCAGAGTAAGGGGATGAAAGCGGATAGGGTGACCATGGTGGAGGTGGCATCTGCTTGTGGTTATCTAGGAGCTCTTGATCTTGCTAAATGGGCCCATGCTTATATAAAAAAGAATGAAATCCAATGTGATATGCTTCTGGGGACAGCCTTAGTCGACATGTTTGCCAGGTGCGGCAATTCTCAAAGTGCAATGCAAGTTTTCAATAACATGCCAAGAAGAGACGTTTCTGCTTGGACTGCAGCTATTGGAGCAATGGCAATGGAAGGAAATGGGGAGCGAGCAATGGAGCTCTTTGACGAGATGCTCAACCAAGGGGTGAAACCGGATAGAGTGGTCTTTGTGGCGCTACTAACAGCATTCAGTCATGGTGGGTCTGTAGAACAAGGCCAGAAACTTTTCGATTCAATGAAGGAAGTCCATGGAATCACTCCAGAGATTGTTCATTATGGTTGTATGGTTGATCTACTTGGCAGAGCTGGAATGTTAAAGGAAGCTAGTGATCTGATAAAGAGCATGCCAATGGAGCCTAATGACGTGATCTGGGGGTCTTTCTTGGCTGCTTGTCGAACCCATAAAAACGTCGAAATGGCAGCATATGCTGCTGAAAGTGTAAAAGAGTTGGCTCCTCAGAAGAGTGGGATTCACATTCTTCTATCGAACATTTACGCGTCGGCAGGCAAATGGAATGATGTCGCAAAAGTGAGGCTGCATTTGAAGGAAAAGGGGATCAGTAAAGTGCCTGGGACAAGCTTAATAGAGGTTGATGGGATGATTAATGAATTCATGTGTAGTGATGATAGTCACCCGAAACAGAGCCAAATCTCGTCGATGCTAGAAGAAATAAACTCCAGGCTCAGAAATGCTGGTCATGTTCCTGAGTTGGGCAATGTTCTGCTTGATGTGGATGAGCATGAGAAAGAGTACTTTCTCAGCCGGCATAGCGAAAAATTGGCTATTGCTTTTGGGCTTATTAGCACTGGTCAAGGAATGCCAATTCGTATTGTCAAGAACCTTAGAACATGCTCCGATTGCCACTCATTTGCCAAACTAGTTTCGCGCATATATAACCGGGAAATAATCATTCGAGATAACCACAGGTTCCATATTTTCAGGCAGGGGTTATGTTCTTGTAGTGATTACTGGTAATAGTTGTTCTTAAGTGTTTTTTCCTCTAGAAAGAAAACATAATATATTTGGTTTGTAAATAACTTGCCCCATTGTGGATTTGTAACCTAATAAATCTTCAAGCAATTTAAGTTTGGGAATAGTGTTTTAGGTCCCAAATCTTTTGTTGGCTCTAATAGAATCAAAGTAGTACAGAAAGAAAAGCAACATTAAGAGACACTCCAATTACAGCATATATTTCCTTAACCACACTAACAAAATTGATGACAATTGCTCAACAAAATTACCAACAATCATGGGCGGGGTTTAACTTATAAGCAAATCTCGATCAAAAGTAGGCAGATATTGCCCCCCATGGCAATTCTATGCCAAGATTAAACACGAAAAGCTTATGAGAAGCAGACTAGAAAAAAGAAAAGAAGAATGACTGAAGAACATTCGCTTGTATTTCATTCCAAACTTCAAAAATAGTTCCAAGCTGGATATGCAAACTAAAGAGCAAAACTAGAACATTATACCGACAAGCGCCAGTCAAAACTAAAAGTTTTCAAAGTTGTGGGAAAATAGAGTCAACAAAAGCATGGTGCATTGGATCCAACAGCCAGAGTTTAGCTATGTGGTAATGGGATGTCGTTCGCCGGTGGACTTCTTCAAGGAGCCAGATGGTTGCTTCTGCTTTAGAAGGGTGAACGATGGTATCCAATGGTCTATCTTCTTCCTCGCTCCCTATCCTCAATTGATCCCAATGCTTCAACTGAACATTGGTGAGGTAATGCAGAGGTTGCCCATACATCTGCTTGATGGATTTGCCTAATCCCATCCATGAGGTAAATGGGATAAGAGAGCCACGATGAGTTGGTATTGGAATTTGTTTCATGTAATCCTGATACAGCTCAGCCCTTTTGATCAATGTACCTGGAGCATATATGCATGTTTACGCCTTAGAATAGGAAGGTTGCCATTGGCTAGGGTGACCGATGTCGAAAGTAATAAATTTGACAAAGAATAGTAAAAGGATTTAATGTAACTATTTTTCAAGTCAGCCAAAAAATAACATAAACTACACGAATAAAAGTCATGACTTCTATATTTTCTTCTCAACAATTTGTCTATGCAGAAAAATTGAGTAATTTTCACCAATGGCCCTTGAGGATATCCACTATTTCATTGTCAAAAAATGCTTAAGGACACCACCACTAATAGAATGTGGGTCCCACAAGCCCCACCCTACGGGACCCACTCTTTATTAGTGGGTGGTGCTTAGCATTGTTCTTCATTTTCACTTGTATCACTTTAACCACTAACATTCACTCTTAGAGTTTGACGTTTCTAAAATACGCCCGAGCAGGTGACTGTTGTAAGAATGTTAAAATGGTAACAACACCAACAATAACAACAATGATGATACAAAATCAACTCTGCCCCTTCCCCTGATGGGGCGACATGGATATCCTTCGGGGGCCATTAGTGTAAACAACACCTATGAATAATACTCCTAGATAGCAGATTTCAGATGCTTATTACATGAAATTCAGAGAAACAAAGAAGTCTAAAATCTGTTGTTGAATTGAAGCTATAGCAAATTCAATCTTTCAGATATAGGCTGAAAAGATGTTCTGTTTGTTCCATTGTATTAACTGACAAAAACGTTCACCAACTCCCTCAAAACAAAGTCCCAATTTTCAAAAGTGCAAATACCTTCAGATGTTATGTCTTTGAGAGGTTGATCAAGTACATGAGTGGTTGGTTGATCAATTGCATCATTGGTCAACAACTGCTTGCCAGAATGCGAATCACGAACCTCAATCTCTGAGTCTGAGGACGAAGAAGATTCATCCGAGGATATGACATCAACCTGCTCATTCCATGGTATTCCCTTCTCCATGGTGTACAAATACAGTAAATCTGGGAAGAATAAACGCATCAATTTAGCTACGGGCGAGCCAAAAAAAAAAAAAAAAAGACACAACTATGAACAAGAAGTTCCATGGTTGAGAGCAAATAATACTAAATCATCAAATGCAAAAACGGCATTGTCCTAATTCTATTTGCATACATCATGTTAAGAACAACAACTAAATTACATAATAGTTGTTTACTGTAAGGAAACATTTTGAAAAACTAACATACAATATCACATGAATAATAAACATGCATGACAATACCCACAAAGGAATTTGGACAACAAAACAAGTAAACTGAACAAGAGACAAGTTTGAGACATTTCTTGCTCTTCTTTTACAATCAGGAAAGAAATTTCTTTTGACATTTCAGAAGACCAAAAACAGTGACAATTCTAAACAATCTATATTAAAATTTCTCTATGGAAACTCAGATAACCCATAAGCTCAAACTTGGTTTAAGCATTTCCTCAAAAAATTTATATGCATAACAATCCTGAAAAAGCTAAAATTTATCTTAAACCAAAAATGCTCTTGAAAATATGATAATAAGAATAAAAAATAATTAAAAAGAAAAACCTGCAAGAGGAAAACTCTTTGACGAAAACCAATTCCAGTTCTTCCCCAAATTATCTAGTAATATGTCGGAGATGTGGAATCGTGATTTTTTTATTTTTTATTTTTTGCTAGTTGTGGAATCGTAACTTTGAAACTCTATTTTTAGCTTTTGGAGAGAGAAGACAAAGAAGTTCTATGGAGTGATAGGAACCGTTGGATTGTCAATAAAAGGACTAACATACCAACGGTCAAGAAGAGACATTGTAAGGATGAAAAAGAAAACAAAAATTCAGCACAAATGGCCCTATTTAGAGTTTTTATTTATTTATTTATAAATGACCAAGAATTTATAAAATTTTAAAAATAACAGTTTTCATTGATTTATTGGCCACTTAACTTAGCATTTCATCACTAATTGATTTTAATTTATTTTTTATTTTCATTATTAATTAATAATTAATTAAAATTAATGAGTAATTAATTAATTTCAATTGAAAAATTATAAATTCATTAATGATAAATCATAATAAATTATGGGTCAATTACTGATTAATTGTGGGTCAATCTGATTGACTCCTTAAAAAAATGATCATTTTTATAAAATAAAAAAGTAATATTATAGGGCGGCGATAGTGCTAAAACACCATCATCTAATAGAAAGTGGGACCCACCTTCTATCAAATGATAATGCTTAACACATGTCCTTAAGCATTCTTCAATAAAAAAAAGTTATGGTACAAAAAAAGGGATAAAATTATTTTGATACCATATATTATAACAAAACATACTCTTAATATCTTATATTTTTATAATATTAAAATAGTACCTTAACGTTTTTAAAAACATTTTATCGATACTCTTAAAATTAATTTTTAAGACATATAATGTTTAAACTACTATTTTTATCAAATAAATAGAAATTAATATTTTTTAAAAAAATCTAAAAATATTTTAGAACATTAAAATATTTAAAAGAAAATAATAAAATAAAATAGTTCATAATTTTTTTTAAATCTATTAATTTTTTATTTATTTAAATAAAAATATAATAATAATATTTTATATTTTAAAAATTAACTATAAAATATTAAAAAAAATATTTTTAAAAACGTCGAAATATAACTTCAATATTATAAAAAAACAAAATATTAAGAACATATTTTTTTATAACACATGTATTAAAATGATTTTATCCAAACAAAAAAAGCCAGCTAATTTTCCCAAAAAAACAAAAAGCTGAAAGAAATGGCGGTATTTCCCTTCGGCAGAAACAAAAAAGAAAAGCCCTCGCAAGGAAATTACCATACTTTTTGCTTCGCTGAATTGCGACTTCTCTCCTAAATACACTGGTAAGTAAATCAAGACCTTCCTTTTTCTTCTTCTTCTTCAGTTCTCTTTCTTTTATTAATAAACTTTTCTTTTTGGGTATTTGGCAATTAAAAAACTTGTTAGTTATTGGAATCTTACTGTTTGTTCGTTTGAATCCAACATTTTGGATTTTTTTTTTTGTGGTCATATTTGGTTTAATATGTTTATCTGTGTTCTGGCTGAGATGTACTGTTAAGTTAAATAGATTTCAGTCATATTGCTTTTGGGACTTTAATGTCCAAATGAAACAATATTGTCTGAAATTAGCTTTAAAAGAGTTTTGTCATTTACCTTACGTATGAAGTGATTTTTTTTTCTGTAAACCCACATGAAATTCATATGTCAAGAACTTAACTTTGGTAGTTATGTCATTTATTTTCATCACTCCATTAGGAAGTCTTATGATTTTCTGAAGCTATAACTGCAGAGTAACACCAAAATCATCACCAGGGTCGTTCAAAGAAGCTTGATATTCGAATCATTGCCTAGCCAAAAACATAGAACCAAAACTAAAAAAACTATCCTTGTTGTATTATCACTTTGAGTTCTTGGGTCACTATAACATTGGGTAACCCAAGGCAAACCCCACAAATAACGAACTTCAAAAAGCTTGAGCACTTATCCAAGATGCTCACAAAATTGCTTACTGCTAGGCAATTTTCCATTTCAAAAACCAATGTCAACGCTTTCCGCTCTCTCTTATTTAACCCGCTATGCACGAAGATTGAACCAACCCAAGTTACAGAATCGCCCGAGCTCCCGAGTTGGGCCAAAGTCAATCCTGCAAGTGCACATGAAGATGATGATGATTTTGTTATACCTTCTCTTGCTAATTGGATTGAGACTCGGAGGCTTGATGACCCCCGTAAACTTGTTCAACAGTTTATCGATGAAACTACCGAGACGGATGTCGATAAGATTAGTAAGATTCTAAAGAACAGGTATTCATCGCCAGAAGAAGCAGCTCAAGCTCTTGATGGGTGTGGTTTAAGTGTATCAGAAAATACAGTTGAACAGCTGTTAAAGAGATTCAGCCATGATTGGGTCCCGGCTTTTGGAGTATTCAAATGGGCAAAACTGCAGGCAGGTTACAAGCATTCCCCTGAGTTGTATGACTTAATGATTGATATTCTAGGCAAAGCAAAGAAGTTCCAGCTCATGTGGGAGCTGATTGAGGAAATGAACAATTTGGAAGGGTACATTTCATTGTCCACAATGACTAAGGCCATGAGGAGACTTGCTAGAGTTTGTATGTATAAGGAGGCAATAGACGTCTTCCGGGGAATTGAGAGATTCGGTTTAAGCAAGGATGTTGTCGCGTTGAACAACCTTATGGATGCATTGATGAAGGAGAAAAGTGTTGAGCATGCCTATGAAGTTTTCTCGGAGGTCAAGAAATCGATACCCGTGAATGATCAGAGTTTCAACATTTTGATAAATGGGTGGTGCAGAGCTAGACAATTGGACAAGGCTAGGAAGATTATGGAGGACATGGAGAAACACGGGTTTAAACCTGACACGTTCTCTTATACTTGTTTGGTTGACGCATACTGTGGTGACAAGGATTTTCGCAAAGTTTATGCTCTTCTAGATGAAATGAATGACAAAGGTTGCACGCCGAACATTGTCACGTACACCATTTTAATGCATGCTTTGGGGAAGGCAAAGCAAGTAAATGAAGCTTTGAAGGTTTATGAGAAAATGAAAGAGAATGGATGTGTTCCTGATGCATCTTTCTACAACTCTCTGATTTTCATACTTGGCAAAGCAGGAAGGCTGAAGGATGCCCGCGAAGTGTTCGACGACATGTCAAAGCAAGGAGTTGCTCCGAACGGGCTGACATATACTACCATGATTTCTTGTGTTTGTGACCATTCGCTAGAAGAGGAAGCTCTGAAGTTGCTTAAGAAAATGGAAGAAGAGTCGTGCAAACCGGATCTTGGGACTTATGCTCCCTTGTTGAAGATGTGCTGCAAGAAAAAGAGGATGAAAGTGCTTTACTTTCTGCTAAATCACATGTTTAACAACGACGTGAGCATCGATGTTGGGACGTATTCGCTTCTTATAACCGGGCTTTGCAAGAGCGGGAAAGTTGAACATGCTTGCTCTTTCTTTGAGGAAATGGTTTCTAAGGGACTGGTTCCTCAGTACAGCCCATATAAGAGGTTGCTTAAGGAACTTGAGGCCAAAAATATGGTGGAAACTAAGGAAAACATTGAGAAGTTGATGTTACAGGCAAAGGAGTTACGTAGTTAGTGTATCTTCAGATTTTGTGACAATTTAATTTAAATTGAGAATTCTTAAGGTTTCTTTTGGTTCCAAATGAATATTGCATGTTAAATTAATTTGCTTCAAAAAAATAAAAAATAAAAAAGTTAACCTTTTGTTTTGGACGATCAACATGAGAGCTTTATCTTTTCTTGAGGAAATATTTAGCATTAGCTTTAAGTTAATTCTAAGATAGATTTCTTTTGATCATCCTCGACCAACTGTGCATAGCCTTTTGGGCTAGAATTGCAGCTATTTCAAAAAACAAAAAAAACAAAAAACAAAAACAAAAACAAAAACAAAAACAAAAAACAAAAAAACAAAAAAACAAAAAAGAGAAGAGAAGAAGAAAATCAGTGGCTGAATTAAGAAGGTTTATATTAAGTTATCATTTGCCGTGTCCTGGTTTCGATGGTAAATGTAATCTTTATTTATTTATTTATTTTTTAAATGTAATCTTGATTTCTTATTTACAGGATTACGTTGCATGTAGATTTCGACAGATATAACAACTATTTTGAGAAATATTGCAAATTTTCAATAAGAATAATAATCATTTTATAGTTAAATTCTTTCATATATGTTACGATCTAAAAGAATATATCGACAGTCATCCTATGAAAATATTGACAAAAATGCCGAAAATCAAGAACATTTTCATCCTTGCCAGCAACACAGTAGCAAAGACACATGATTCAAAGTAAACCACCTTTATTTTATTTTCTCAATTGGTGAAAAAAATACAATCTACGTATGGTTTCAGCAAAAGATACATCAGCATAGTGAGAGCTATAAATGATTAACTGGGAGCACCAACTTTTAGAGCCCCTACTAACAATACTCTGTACATTGTATGAACGAATCTATAAGAATGATGAAACCAAAATCTAGCCTCGATAATGTCATCTAGCCTTTGGGATAATGAGAAAGAAGAGCAATTTTATGGTCTTGAACGTTGCCTCAAACGTCTTATCCTTTCGGATAGAGACGGTAATGTTTGTATGGTGAACTTTGGCTTCTCCCATCCAAATCTTTCAAGGAACTCCTCAATCAGCCTGCAAGTTGTATAGAACGAGTTAGATACCAAAGCTAATAACCGACTTTTAAAAAGTCATGCAACGGTCCCTATATGTTTGTCGGGGCATATTTCTACTTACGAGCTGCAGATGTTTTTTTGTGTTGAAGCCACCTCGCGGTCTGGGAATGAGCTCTCCCATCGGAAACTCAACCAAACATAGAGATCCAACACCTTCAGTTATGTACCAAAAAGAAAATTTAGCAGAAAAACTTAATCACTGAAAGAGAACATATCTTATGGAACAAGTTAGATAAACGTTGATCTCGAAATGGTTCGGGGTCTTAAATAAGAATATAATGACAACATACTTTAGTAATCATAAGGGTTGGTGGTTTGTCCTTTCAGCCAATCTGAATGTCATTTTCAGACAAAGTAAAATGGAAGGTTAATAATATGTGGCAGTAGCAATGATGAATTTGAGGCCAGGCAAAGATTTTATCTAAATTCCATGTTTTGTTCTCTCTTTGTAAACTTAAAAGGTAAAACAATTTGTACTTGGCAACAGAGACCAGCTTCCAAACTATTAAGCCAATACATCCTTTTCTCATTTCGTGAAAATTTACCTTTCAGCTAGAAGGTACAAGCAAAATTGAAACCCTTTAGCCAAATGAAAGATGGCTAGTACTGATTTTCCATATTACCTTGTGAATGGATTCAAGTTCCTTGAGTTCAGTATGCGACTTTGGAACCTCAAGCATCCCTGGTATGAATATTTCTCGAAGCCGAACAATGCCCCGTTTTGCATAATTTTCCGCAAACTGAACATGATATACAGGTCATGTAAATTTCTACACTTAAAAATTAATATTTATAAAGAAAGACACCAACATCTCTTACCTGTGTAAGACCCTGAGCTGAAATTGCATCATCCATGTCAACTGGGCTGCACATTAAAAAATATCAAAGAAAACAAAAGGAAAAATAATTAATTGAATTAATTGATTTTCCTTTGTCAACCAAACATTTGTACACCAAAGACATAAATAGAAACCTAATGAACGAATAATTAAAAGAGTATGAGAAAATTTTCTTGGGAGTCAGCCAGTTAAGTCGGTAAAATGTCTTGGGAGCGGAATAAAAGAGCATGAGAAAAATATTTGATTTGTTTTCATCAAGATTAGAGGGGGTTTATGAGAAGAGAGGAACAATGAATAACCTTTTTTTTTTTTTTTTTGGTTCAACATAATAAACATATAGAGTTCAAAGAAGTTTTTCGTTACCTGTTAATGAAAAGGTATTTGTCCTGCAAACTAAGAGGTAGCTGATCAATAACAGCAGCAACTTTCTGAATCACAGTGAAATAAAGTTTGAGTACAAATAAAGAAACAGAAATCCACGCAGAAAAACATAAACAAATGAATAAAGAAAATGATCCTCTTGTAATCTTCTTGGTTCTAAAAAATGAAATATAACATTTGTGAAATATAACATTTGGACATGATTCCCCTTGATCTTTATGGTTGGAAAAAAGGTCATAGAAATCAATCGTACCATCATTTCTTCAGAATCAGAAATGAAATAACTTGCAGATAGTTTGGCGTTCTCTACAAAATGTTCCTGCCAAGCAAGTAGAAAAAAATGTATAACACAAATATAAACACATATGATAAAGCAGAACGGCTAAATTGTCATAGAATTTGTGTAATAACAATTTTGTCATAAGTACATGATTTTGTTTTGGAGCTACCATAAAAAACTATAAAAAATGATATGGGGCAATTTCGGATTCAACTCTTGCTATGTTACTGTTTCGAAAAACAAAACAAAGATCCATATTAGAATAGTGTGGGTTTAACAATTATCCCGGGGCGCTATTAGGAGGGGAGCCAAGGTTTTATAATCTAACAGTTTCCTTCACGTGCAGGTAAATATTAATTAAAAGGCCCAACATGTGAATATTTAATTATAAGCCCGAAGCAAATTAAAGGTCCAACGTGTGATGGCAATTTTGGAGAGAGCAATTATCTTGCTCTGGTATTATATTAGTTTTACCAATTTCCCCAAAAGCTCAAGCTATTAAGAGGAGGTGGACAAATAATAGCTTAATATTCAACAAATAGAAATAAATAAATAAAAGGCACGTACCAGAATCTCATAAAAGCCTCTTTTGGAGTGTAAGAGTGAATACATATGCATAAGCTCAAACGTAGGAAACAACCCAGCTCTCTGCATCGAAATAGTGGCACCAGTTTAGACTTTAGAGAAAGTTCCAGAAAACAGAGCACTTTTATGACAGACCAAATCTAGAGGAGAATATTGACTTCTCAATGACAAATGCAAGTTTCATGGACAGGCCATCTAAGTCAAAACTTTACCTCTAAAGTTGGGGATGAAGCTTTCAATGATGTATGAAGCAAAGGTAGATAGTGGCCATCCATACAAGTTACTTCACCGACAGGAAATTTTGATCCGTACCTGCCAGCTCTGCCTATAAGGAGGAAAAAAAAGCGCTACGTCAAGCAATTAAACTAGGTAAGATGTATGCATCTAGATGATAACAAAGAAAAATTATAAACTATTACAATCGCCATAGAAAGCTGAGACGCTATTGAATCTTTTAAGATTTTTCTTCTAGCTGTGCTTATTAATAAAGCTTTACATATGATATCAAAAGTTCCCCGAGCAACGATTTGGACTTCACGGCACCTGCAATTTGCTTGATCTCTGATACAGTGAGCTCCCGCTCCTCTATACCATCAAATTTCGTCATTGTTGAAAATATTATCCTTGAGATATTCAGGTTAAGTCCCATCCCAATGGCATCACTAGCCACAAGAACATCAAACTCACTGCTTTCATCGTTGAACCTTGTCGCCTGCAATCCTAGAAAATTTATTAATTCAGCCAATTCTTAGATAATTGTAAAATTCCTAAGGGCGAAGAATTATGGAAAATCCCATGAATGCTGCATAAAACTTCTTAGCATTCGTAATATCTAATAGATAAACAACAGATATATTCTGAAACTTATTTGCCAATAAAAAGCATACTTGTGGTCACGTTCTATTACCTGTCTTGTCCGAGTTTCCGGAGGAAGGGAGCCATAAACTACGGAACAAAGATGTTTCCTTCCATTTTCAATTTGTCTCTAGAAATAGGGAAAAAAAAGCCAGCCACAGCACATCAACACAAATTAGTCCAGAAGTAGGCTAAGATAGCTCGTCATAAACACAGGAAAAGTAATAGAAAAGATCACAAAATCAAAAGTAAAACAATCATACGCTAGAGAAGTGTATTTTGTCTAGCAGATTGAAGTTAGGTGCCACAACCATCTGTCCTTTCTTCTTTCTCTACCACTCTCACAATTGGATATACACCAGGGTAGACTAGAATTCAGAATGGACTAGTGGTTGTGATAAGCTAAAAAAATCTTGGCTTACTAGATAGTGATGAGTTTCACGCGCTCTAAGCAGGGCCGCGCGCGGTTATGAAGATTCAACCAAAACCAATTGGGATATACTCATCTTTAAGGTAAGAATGAGAAGATTAACCCTTACAGGTTACCATGTTAAGAATTATGTGATCAATCTATGGCCAACGTGAGAACATGAGCTTTCATTAACTACGCAATTAGCAAGACAAAGAAACATTATTCTATTCCCCATCTTATATCAAGCTCAAAGTGGAATAAGACCAGACAATTTGATTTTTAAGGTCGAGATATTAGATGGATGGAATTATGCAGAGACCGACCATTTCCATTCACAAGAAACACAAGTCATGCATTTTGCATACTAGGTTAACAAAGTCGTGCATTTCATTTAGTTTAGCCTGTGGGCAAACAAAACTTTGTAGGAAGCAAGATGTTACAGGTGAAATGTTGTTTTCGCAACATGAATAAAATAATAATCTAGGAATTAAGAAAAAGTTGATTCAACAACGCCCCATCTGGTGGGGCCCACCGCTTGTTGGAGGGCTGGGCCACAATCCCATGGGGTTGAATAATAATGCTCGTTTGCATTGTCATTATTAATTTACATAAGTAGTTGAGTGTTAAAATAAGAGACTACACCTCATCCTCAGAACAAGAAAATCATATCAAACTTTAAGGAAATTGAAATGAAAAGAGAATAAACCAGAAAATGAGGCTGAAACCAAGTTATGTCAGATCAAATATGAAAGAGAATACACAAATAGAAGGGAGAAAAAATAAACACTAACCTTCAATTCATATATTTTCCTACGTGAAAAGGACACAATGCAGTCGCCTGTTCTAATGTTTTTAAAGGATCCAAGAGGAACCTTCAGTGGAACCAATGGCGAAAGTCTCTCATAGCATTGAACCTAAAATAAAACAGAGAACCGTTAGTGTTAGTTTAATGACAAAAGAAAAGTTGAGTCATTATAATCTGGTTTATTAAAGTTGGTGGGTATTTTTTGATTATTAAAAGAACATTTCACGACACAACGTGGAATCAAAATCTTAGGCCTTAGGCCTAATCCTTGATACAGAAAAACTATCATTATTGCTTCTTCCTTTCCTTCTTTATAAATCAAGTTATACAGAATAACTTGCGAACAGAGCTGCGTGGAAAAGTGAATTCCATATAGCCGACCCCAATTAATTTGGGATTACGGCTTGTTGTTGTTGTTGTTGTTGTATACAGAATAACTTACGATTTGAAAACATTGCATCAAGGGAAACTCTTGATATACAATAAAGCTTGTCATTAAAATTATTGTAAAATGGAATGGTCCTTTGGTTGATTGCTCCACTATCCATCTTCATCAAACAAACAACATGAGATGGAATGCTATTATGGACTTCAAAGAAAAAAGGAAGACCAAAAAAATTCCTACCTTGAAGAAAAAGTGATCCATGTGCAAATAAAAAAATTTACCTAATGGAGGGTCATTTAGAATATCATCACAAACTAGAGCAAGAAAAACACTAGAGTTAAGTGTAAAGCCAGCCAAAAAAATTACCTCTAAATGATCACCAGTGACACTGAGTATATCCTGAATCAATGGAACAGCAGCTGCATCCCCACAAAGGTGAATTTCATCAGCAGATATTCCTAATAGAGCACGTGTAAAAGAACATCCCCTTGTTCTACAGCCCAACATCTGAAAAACAATCAGAGTCCAATAATTTCATGTGCACAAAACAGGGTCACATCTTCAGCTCTAATGCAAATTATTTGATGCTGAAAAGGAAAACAACTACTACTATTTTGACAGCTATTTTGGCGGAGCTGTATCACAAAGTGCTGATGAAATACAAATACAAGCCAATTAGTTAGCAGTGGAAACTTAATCCTCATAATTTTGAGAGCATCTACGTGCCTTGTAATCACTCGTTGCATGTTGTTCGACATCTACTTTTCACATGGAATAGGCTGAATTATATACCTTCAATTTTACGCATTTTTAGCGAAACTAGTTAAAATGCCACTAGTTAAATGAAAAGATAATTATCATGACTTGTTAAATGGAAAGATAATTATCATGACTTGTTAAATGGAAAGTAAAAAATCTAGAGTCTACGTAGTACATAGATAGTTAAAATGCCTGAATCTCATCAATAACCGCACACTCATAATCAGAGGTCACATCAGCCATCTCAACTGTCACAGCCTTGTGTTTTGCACCCTCAATCTCCTCTCTCTCCTGTCCAGTAAGTAGATCACAAGGAACTTTTGCCTTGTTCAATCGTTTAGCCACCTCCCAAGCCAACAATCTCAAAGGAGCACAATACATTCCTGCAAAAAAGTAAAATAAGCGAACAATCTTACTAGTTTTTTTTACATCATTACTCTCCCTCCCGTTTACCAAAACCAACTCCATTGTTGGGTTTTAAACTACCAGAAGCACTTGACTCAAGTCTCTTCAGAGCATGGTGAGTCTTGCCACTATTTGTTGGACCCATGTGCAAGAAAATCTTGCGCTCCTTCCTTCGAGCATTTGGGTACCAAGTATGAGGATGACTGAATCAGCAAAAACCACATATGAGGATAATATTTAGAAGATTGTCTCTAGTTGATGCGCTTTAAAGTAAATACGATATAAAGCTGGCAATTATAGCAAGCACAAAGAGCAAAATGGCACATGAGAGAAAAGGAAGGAGCACTTGGCAAGCTGTGGAATACGGTTCATCCCAAAATCAAGAGACCCAGTAAAATCCTCTTTTGACTTTTAACTCCATTTCACATATAACATGGTTGACTCCAAAATCAAAGGACGTCAGATTTACATGAGTTGAGAGACTGAAAATTACAGAAACCATTTAGAGATTCTTAAACCTAAAAAATGAACCTAACAGATACATTCCAGAAGATGTTGAATAAATAATATCAAAATACAAACTCATCTAGAAGAACTCAGGAAACCATATAGATTTCCTTGATTCCAAGAACGCATGTGCTTAGTTTTGTTTTTATTTATTTGGCTAAAGAGCAACGCATGTACTTACGTCAGGTCTAAACAGTCGAACTTTGAAGAATTACTGGAGCTCGTCGTAAAATCAACATTCCTATAATGCTTGGAGCGACTAAACTGCCTTATCACATTTGAAACACTAACTACAGCTACATTTTCCGACTCCGAACGCACAGAAAAAGGTTTTGCAATACCTGCTAAACCAGGAGGCTGTTAAAATTCAGAAAAGCATAAAAATTATAAATTTCCTTAAGTTCATTCCAGGTAAAGCATTAGTTTAACAATAAGTTCATTCCAGGTAAAGCATTAGTTTAACAAAAATCTATCATCTTTGCAATGCCAAATTTCTATGTTAATACCAAAATTTAGCCTTTGGGTAAGAAAACTTTCTCCAATGTAATATTATACTTAAATGTCCAATTTGGCATATGCTATACTTAGTGCTAATTGTTGCAGTTGGCACCAAGTAGAGCATGTAACAGAATTTGACATTTGATTGGTTGATGTGCTTTTTCACTTAGTTATTACAACATTGCCGTTTCCAATTATTTAAAAAAAAAAAAAAATACCCATTACAAGTTCCAAATGCCAAAAGATAGAGGCATCCAAGCACAAAAATGAACAACAATACTATCAGAAGACTTGAAACTTAGGGAGATCAACCAAAGGTAAACTGAAGAACGTAGAAGACATATTCCACTTCAACATTGAAGCCACAAATATGTCAACATTGTTTCTCAAAGAAGTTCCACAACATTCATTATCCATCTTCTAGTAATACAAAAACTTTTTTTTTTTTTTTGGTATTTTTGTTTAAAGTTTATGAAAGTAAAACTCATTGAGACAAACATCTGACTAAGTTCATTTTCTCAATTTACATCTCTAACATACACTTAGTCTCCCACATTTTTTTTATTTTCCGAACACCCAAAAATCTGCATTTCTCAGTTTTGGGTCTCTAAGAAATACATTGGAAACAAGAAAAATTAAAATTTGCACTTCCTAAAAGCCCGCTATCAACAACTTCCTTAAAAGGGTTGACAATCATAATCCTTAAAGACCATAATCTGAAATCAAAACGACCCAAAAGCCTGTTACTAATTTCCCTGCTACCAAGCAAAGAAATTCCATTAAAGAAAAAAAAAAGATAAATGAAGAACAAACCGTGGAGGCCAGACACTCCCAAGCTCGAAACTTTTCGGCGGAGTAACGAAGATGCCATTACTTGGGAAAACGCAAAATCATACATATATATATATGTATGTATATATTTTTATATACACGCATATATAGATATATTCGAAACGTTTGGCTCCCTAATTTCGGCGTAATAAGGAAAGTAAACCATAAGTTTGTTAGTTACAGGAATGAAAATAGCCGAACAATATTATCGCGGACCTGCGTTTTTTTAGGAACACGGTCATAGAATTTTGCGGGTTAAAATTGAGAAAAAAGACATTTGTCTTAGAATTGTGTAGATTTAAAATTGACAAAAAAAAATATGAGCCAATTTTAAATTAAATTTGTCTAATCTAAATACGAAATATAAAATTTATAAAAAATAAAAAATATAGTTTTTATTATATATTTTAGATTTTTTATGAACTTAGTGATATTATAATAATTATATTTAAAATTTAATACTATTATTTATTTAATTTTAATATATATGATTATATATTATTATATTTTAACGTGTTATAAATTTTTAATTATTTTTAATATGTAAAAAATTAAAAATATATATAATTTTCGTATTAAGATCAGATTTACAAATCAATTTTATATTACAAATTATTTTTATATCGTGTCGTGTTTATATTTTATTTTTGTGTCGTGTCGTGTCTATATTTCCTTCTAGACAAAAGTATGCCGGTAGTCTTGTAGCTTAATCAACGACTTCTGGTTCATTCTCTTCATCGAGTAAACCGTCATTCTGCTCTAGCACCACCGGTACTTCAACATTTTCTAGTCCCACATTTACCAGTTCTAGGCCTGTAACGATTAAATGAATTAATATTTATAATTTGAATTTAAATGAACTAACTACTAGCTAGAATTTGATTTAATTTAAGTCTCATTTATTTCACCGATTTAAATTTAAAATTTAAATTTTACTATAATAAATTAAAAATAATTATATCTAATATTTTTATTACAATAAAAAAACTCACATAAAATTATATTTTAACATAGAATAAAAAATTCAAACCAGTTAACTAACCATGAATTTGGTCTTCAAAAAGCTGCAGTTGATTTATGTGGGCTTGGGTTAGGGGCACAGCATTGGGCCACACAGCCATAACTTCATTCCGTGCTTGATTCAAGGTTAGCCCAAAGGATCTTACCATGTAAGCTACAAAAAATATTACGCTGCAAACAGGAAATATGTGGTACGTCTTCAGTGAAAATTTCTTTATATGAAGTTGAATTATTGCAACTCAAAACTATAAATATTGGTTTCATATCTAACTGATACCTCTCAGGTCTGCTATTGCCGCAAGTAACAACCACTCTCTTGGCCTCATTCAGGGCATCATCAACAAAATGGAATGCATTGATTAAGGACCCGATTATCTCATTTTCTCGAACTCCATCCATGTAAAAAATAAAATGTAAAATTTCTAGCGCTATTCAAACTCAAAGATCGATGCCAAAAATAGCAAGTGTTCAGGAATTTATAATATAAAGAAGCGTATAAATTAATGACCCGTTTAGTTCGTTAATTTGAGTTTTTAATTAGAGTTAAGATGTGACTTTATGTGAGTTTTTTACTGTAGTAAAAAAAATTAGATGTGACTGTTTTTGAGAATTTTTTACTGTAATAAGATTCGAATTCTAAACTCGAATCGGTGAAATGAACGGGACCTAAAAAGTTAAGAAGAACTTACAATTTTTAATCACACAAGTGCTTATACTCTCCTCAAATCGTGCGTGGAGTGTCTTTGATATTAAGAGCACCTTGGTAATTTTATTCCTCCTCAGATTTCTTAAGTTCGTTATCCCAACATACCTGCAAATGTAAAGGTTCTGGAAACCACATTGCATTTCAATTAATGATCAATAGGCCTGGCTATTATATATACGTACTCAAGACACTCAAAAACACAAAAAAAAAAAAAAAAAAAAAAAAAAATTAAAGATTGTTGTATTACCAGACTAATTCTTGCCAAACCCCCGGTGTCCTGAACGCCAAGTAGACGTAGATTTTCTGGATTCATCGCCTTTCCCTGATTGCTTTGCAATTTAGCTCTTCGCACGTTTTTTTTTTTTTAAATTAATAACAACAATTTCAGTTTTATACATTCGCTGTAACATACTTTGATTGATCCATACAACTCTTTCATAAAAATTAAAAAAAAAAAAAAATATGATTCCTATTTGAAGTTCCATGTAATTATCATAATTTCAGCTGTATACAATCATCTTTCATTATTTTCATCTTCCAACTATTGAAGAACGCAAGGCATCGAACTAATTTTTCCACCGATTTCCTCATTAATCCCTCATTTCAAGTATATATATATATTTTCACATTACTACGTTAAAGAAATGTAACTCAATTTCGTACTCTATATCAAACAGCTGTCAAAATAATACGTGATTAATCGTACCTTGTATATTTTCATGTTGAACTATAACTAAATTCTTGAGTTTCTTGAATTATTAACGTTGAGAAAATCAATGTTAGAATAATTTCCCGCGACATGTAGGAAATCTTGTTTCAGAACTTACATAAAGGTGAAGTAATAATGTATCTAGAAAACAACTTGTAAACAAGAGATTGATCAACACACCTGTATCTCCCGATAACGATGATTATGAAGTAGAAAGTTTCCCCACAATACCAGCTTCTTACGACTGGGAGAATGCAAACCGAACTTTCTGCTCTAATCTTTTGATCAATCCTCTGAATCCTTCGACCACGATGCTTGTGACTTGATATGGGCAAAAATTGGTGAAGTTTTGTGGGAATACATTTGGACTTCGATTGGTTTGTTGAATATGGTATAAGACTTTAATTTTCTTGTCAACATCAGCAAAGAAGACTCATAATTGGCCGAAAATTCTTTTATTTTAGACTTATTTTTTGAAGAGTACCGATTGAAATCAGCACTCCCGTACTAGTCTTACTTTTTGTTTTTTTCAGATTAGTGGGAGAATCTGCAGGAGAGAGAATTTGGTTATAGGCGGAGAATCTGCTGGAGAGAGACTTTGACTAAAATAACTAAGTGAAAAAATAAAATTAAAAAAATAATTTTTTAATTTTAATTTTATTTATTTTATTTAAATAAATTCTTAATTATATAATTAATAGGTATTTATCTATTAATTGAGTATTATTATTAACAAAAATTAAAATTAGAATTTAATTGAAGAAAAAAACAGAGGCCTGCTTCTCGAGGCTAAATGAGCGCCAAATTCTTTAAATTCCAGTTCTCCTCTTTCTCCTCCCTTTTTCGAGCCCTCACGCAGCCCTCTCAAAATAAATAAATAAATAAATAAATTCTCCAAATTTCAGCTCTCCTCCTTCTCCTCCCTTCTTCGAGCCCTCACGCAGAAAAATTCTAAGAGGAACGAACGACTAAGAAGGCAAGAGAACGATCATGCCGGAGGAAGGAGCTTTTCGCACGTATTCACCCCTGCATTTTTCGTTGCCTTCGTCGGCCCCTTCGTTGCAGCCATCACCGTCTTCCCCACAGCCGCTGCCTCCACCTTCAACTTTGCCGCCGCCACCGCCGCCATCACCTCAAGCCCAAGAACAAGTAAGGTTTTCTTTCATAATGATTTTTTGCGATTGAACTACAGATTGTGTTTTTTTTTTTTTCTTTTTTTTTTTCCTTTTTTTGGAGTGCTTCATCATCTTCTTTTGCATATAAATTAATAGGAAAAATTACGGCTATAAATATTATTTGTTTAATATGTTATGTTCTTCTGAAAATCAGCATTATATTTGCCTTGTCAATTTGATAAATAGAGTGAGAGGGGGAGTAAATGAACAAGAAAATGGCAATTTGATAAAATAGGTGGGAAAAATGCTCAGAAAAAATCTGTAGCAATGGAAGCCAGTATATCCAGCTTCAAAGCTTTTATAGGATAGGAATCTGAAGAGCATGTGAAGAAGTCTTCGAAGTAAGGAGCAAAGAGAGAAGGCATTGCTTATGCAAACACTTGAATGTTGCAGAGGACCTGATAGAAATCAACCATTAAACAATCTTCACTAGCAATATCCACCGAAAACTGACAAAAGATGGTTGATAATGAAAGAGATCTTAGCATTACTGACCAAGGAAGGTACTTACCAATATAATGCAGACTAAAAGAGAAAATGTGGCATAAATCAAAACAACAATAAGGCCTTCAGGCTTCATTCTTTCTCAAATGAAGATTGCTAAAACTAGGAAAAATTAAAAATAGAGTATGCAGGCATAGAACGCGTAAGATTAGTAAAGGAAGCAACATACAACATATTAACATACCCACACCTCAATTAATTTCAAAAACTGAAAGCTAAGGAAATGATTAACTACCACAAATTTTGAGGCATTAGAGGATCTTAGGACAAACAATAGTGGTTTAACAATTCGTTTAACATCCTCCCATGGAGCCATAATCCAGTGCACCCCTGCAGCTGCTAGTAAGACTGCACTGTTGTTGCTCCATAACAATGGCGACGTACACTGCAGCAGGATCTTGACATCTTCATTACTTCTGCTAGATGTAAAATATTCCCCTTTAAATTTCGAAGGACCATTATTTGTGAAACTTGACCTAGATAAATACACATCTGGTCCTTCAATGTAGCATTGCATGACCATCTGTGTGTTCACTCTCCGTCCTTGTATTAGCTTCTTTATGATTTTGAAGCCGAACCTCTCCCTTTTATTCAGTTGTTGCTAATGAGTTTTTTGGTGAGATTTAGATCTATCGGAAAGTTGGGAGAATCTTATTTTATGGTTTGTTATCTGGGCTTTTTGCTTTTATACTTATGTGATGTCAATCAGGGGGTTGTTTCTTATTTGGCCTCCACAATGTTTGTTACACAATCTGTAGTTGATCTGTACTATCAAAGTGGTGGTTATGTGTGAATATGCAGGTTTTTTTTTTCTATTAATACAGATACCGAGAACAATTTGCACGTCAGAGTTGCCTGAACTACCTCCACGTATAGTGACCGTGGAAGATTTTTCGGATAAAATCACCATTCGGTCACAACTGAATGTCATAAAAAATATTCAGAATTGGCTAACAAATAAAGAACAAGCTAAGTTTCAGAGGTTCTCTCAACTTGGCCGCTTATTAGACTTGCCTACTGATGGACAATTTTCAGGAGCATTAATACATCATTTATTGTTGAGGCGATTGGAATGCCATAAGGACCATGAGGTTTGGTTTTCAGTAGAGGGCAAACCATTAAGGTTCTCTCTCAATGAGTTTGCCTTAATATCTGGCTTGTACACAAGTGGTGGTCCATATAGAGAAGAAATTGAATCTCTTAAGAATAAAGCATCACTAATGAATAAGTATTGGCCTGGTGCAAAAGGTGTTACCTTAGATGATGTTTCTAAGAAACTTGAAGAGTTGAGCAAAGGAAAGGACAAAAATAAGGATAGAGTGCCATTGGCACTTGTCTACATGTTAGCCGGCTTCTTGATGCCTTGAGACTTGAAGAAGCAGATCAATCCATCTTGGTTTAAATACGTCACTGACCTCAAATTCTTCGATCGATATCCGTGGGGAATTGAATGTTATAATTTGACACTTACAAGCCTGAAGCGGATAAACTTCGCAGAAGGGTGGAAGCATAGGTGTCAAGGGAAGAAGAAGGGGGCTGAACAATATAACCTTTTTGGATGCCCATGGGTATTTCAGGTAAGGTTTTCACTATGAGCTTATCTTTTTTTTTTTTTTAAAGTTAAATATAATTTACTATTCGGTTGTTTTAGTAATTTCGTTATATTTTTCATTCTAGGCATGGGCTTTCGAGGCTATGCCTGGGTTGGGAAAAAGCCTGGAAAAATTTGAAGATCAAGGTAAGCATATTCCACGGTGGTTCCATTGGCAGCTGAAGGAAACCACTAAGGGGGCCTTGTGGCGTCCATGTTTGCAGTTGATGGGGTCGACTGAGGTAATTGTAACTGACTTTTACAGTTTTAAATTTAGTTTGATCATTTTTAGTCTAATAGTTTTTACTCATTTCATTTTTTTTCAGTTTACTGTACGACCTACTCTGGCTCTTTTGACAGAGGAAAGAGAACAAGACTACTATCAACGTCTCAGTATGCATGAGGATCTTGTGGATGGAGTCATTGATCGCCTCACTGAGTTTTTAGCAGGATATGTCATCATACAAAGTGTCGTAGTTGAGGAAGAGGAGCGTAGACCAAGTCTCATTGCTCCCACTCCTTCTCCCCTTACACCCTCGGTATCACCCCCTGCCAACCGGATCCATGACACGACTTCTGCAGCCTTTACCTCCCATGTTGCCCCCTAAACGCATGGTCCAACCTTTGCAACATCAACTCCTATTGGCTCTCAGGACCACTTACACCCTCCAGATCACCCTCAGCCATCCCATGTCACCACCCAGACGCATGGCCCGACCTTAGAGATGTTTCATCTTCTTGATCGTCGTTTGAGTGAACATGAGGAGAGGATACGATCATTGCTTGCAAGGCATGAGGGGTCAATAATGGCCAACGTTCGGTTAGCTATTGCCAGTGAAAATGAGGCGATTATGGTGAAGATCGATGTAGTTATGACTAGAATTGATACTTTATTTAACATCCTTGATCCCCGTCCTCACACTACTGGTAGTGGTAGTGCCTATTGTGAACAACCCGTACAAGGCGAACAGATCAGAGATAATAGTGGTGACGTCGCCAAACAACAGCCCACACCAGGAGAAGACTATTCTTATGTGACTCCACCTACACCTATTCATAAAGGAGTGAGCTATGTGGAAAAGGGTGACGAGTTTGAGAATCATGGTCGACAATTGAGGAGGAAAAAGCGGTCTCAAGCCTTGCTATCACCTTATTTAGAGTGGCCAAAGAGGGTTCGATTCACGAGGTCAAAACGGCCTACTTTTGAACCATTCAGGCAGCCTTACGAAATACACAAACAAGCTTTTTGGAAATGGTTCAATAGTGATACCAAAGGCAGGCCCGCCATCCGATGCGGCATCGCTATGCAAAATCGACACTTTTTTGAGATTATGTTGCACAATGATGCTTACTTAAATAGCGAGGTAAGTTATTATTCTATTTTAATAATCAAATATGTTTCTTCTTTTTAAATTACTAATTGCATTTGTTGATTTAGTAATCAATTGAATTTTGCAGCATGTGAATGAGATTTTGTATAAGTTTTCAGACATTTTTCCTAAAGATATCTGCATTCTCAACGATTGTTTTTCTCAGACCTTGTGTGCATTATACGAGCTTACTGTGAAAGACTTCAACATTACTCAGCAGGAGAAAGACTTTAACATTACTGACGAGATGAAAGACTATTACAAAGGGGTTAGGCCAAGTAGGGGAAGAGATTGGGCGGGAGTTTGTCGTTTCTATGTGCCATGTAACTGTTTCAACCGCCATTAGATATTACTTGTTGTTGATGTTTCAACTTAGATCATAACAGTTTATGACTCGATTCCTACTTGTCTTTCACTCATGGATTTGAACGCTGCTGTGAAACCATATCTTGAGTACCTTCCCTTTTTGCTTAAGAAGTCAGAGAAATTTGCAAGCTACGAGGAGAAATTCAAGCATTCGATGATATTAGCACAACCAGCAGAGGATACCGCCCCTATCAACAAAAAGATGTAAGTTGCATTTACATTTTAGTTTTTTAATAAAAAATGGTCTCTTGTTACGACTAAACTTATGTGTAAATTTACTTAACAGGGGTGACTGTGGAGTCTACATGTTAAAGACATTAGAGATGCTCCTGGCTGGAAAGTGCAATAAAAAAGCACAAGTACCTTAATGATCAAAACATATTAGAAGTTAGAAAGTGTTACGTTGTTCAGCTCTATGCTAATAATGCGGATCCGTAGTTGATGATTAATGAGACACCTTTCTACATTTTGACATCTTTTTTAAATATTTTGCATTTAATCACATTCCATATGCTTGATAGATTGAGTTTGGTATTGAGATTGCAAGAAACTGAGCGACCAAGAAATAGCAACCGAGCGACCACCAAAAGAGCAGGAACGACCATCAGGTCATTCAGGTATTCTTTTGGCCAGCGACCCCAACTAAACAGGAATGACGCCAAGGTCTCTCGGGTTTGCCTCTTGGTCGCTCGGGTTTGCCTCTTGGTCGCACGGGTTTGCCTCTTGGTCGCTTTAAGGCTCTCCAACACTTTTTTTTTTCAAATTGCAAGCATTCTGGAATGACCTTAAAAGACACCG
>NW_010359372.1:0-518 GCF_000414095.1 Morus notabilis | reverse complement strand
GATCTGACGGATTATGGGCCCCGTTACGACAGCAAAACTTTTTACCGTTACCGTGGCAGTCATAGATCACGAAGAGAGCATAGATCATGAAGAGAGCATCGATCTAATGGCTGATGGGCCCCGTTAGGACGCCAATAGTTTCGCCGTTCCCGTGGTAGTTGTAGATCACGAAGAGAGCTTCGATCTAACGGCTGATGGGTCCCATTTCAACACCGTCGCCGCTCCCGTGGCTGTTGTAGGGCGCGAAGAAAGCTTCGATCTAATGCCCGATGGGCCCCGTTAGGCCACCAAAAGTTTTCGCCGAAAACATGGCAGCTGTAGATCGTGAAGAGAGGTTCGATCTAACGGCTGATGGGAACCGTTACGACACCAAAATTTGTCACCGTTCCCGTGCCGTTCGTTGATCGCGAAGAGAGCTTCGATCTAACGACTGAGGAGCCCCGTTACGACACCAAAAGTTATCACCGTTCCCTGGCGGCGGTAGAGCACAAAGAGAGCTTCGATCTAACGGCTGATGG
>NW_010359371.1:0-5164 GCF_000414095.1 Morus notabilis | reverse complement strand
AATGTTGGCAATTTGTGGAGATTTCTTTTGCTCGTTAATTTTGTTTGTTAAGTTTAGGTGTAAAGAGTGCAAGAAAGAATAAATGAGTCGACATTTTGGATTCTTGGGGTTTTTATTTTTTCCGCTTAATATGATTCACTGCTTATGTATATAATTCCAGGGTTAGGTGGGTGAAGTATAAGATTTCCTTGTCGGTTCATGTAATGGTGACAAAATGAACTAAATTATATTAGTGGTCTTTCTATGTTAATTCTTGCACTCAATTTCCTTTCAACCTTCACATACTAAAGAATTATATGTCATTTGTCCTCATATAGATGAGCTGTGCAGCTCGTTTTATTTTTTGTTATCTTCTACATAATATATATCAATATGACCCTCATGTTATTAATATTATAGTAATATACTAAACCGTGACAACTAATTAAAATCATGGGTACTCTATATCTAATGTGTATGAGGGTTTAGATTAGTTATTGTGTTAAAAACAGAGTTGAGTTTTTCATTGACGAGCTTACCGAGCGTTTGTTTTATAAATTTGAATTACTGTTTTTTGTTACAGTGTTTAATTTTCCTTATAAAATTTAAATTTTTATTCAAACTTTTATGTTTAAACCTATGAACCAAAAACATACCCTTAGAATTTAAATTCACCGATTTGAGTTTTGCTACAGTAGAAAGCTCTCAGAAACAGTCATATCTAACTTTTTTCTTACGGTAAAAAGCTCTCATATAAAGTTACATCTCAACTCGAATTAAAAATTCAAATCAACAAACTAAACAGACCCTTAATTATTAATAGCATTGTTATTGTCAGTGTTGTACTCAATTTAGTGTGTCAAGAATCACGCCTGCTAGTATTCTGACTGCTAACAAATTCTCTGAGGCTGAGGTAACGTGATCCTTGCAGAGGGGTAAAGCCCGCCATTAGGATATTCAACAAACGTTATTGTTAGAATCTGGAACAATCTCTTTTCCCAACACACAAGAAGAGTACCTAACAATCAGTCATCTTCTTCCCAAATTTTACTTTTAAAAAAATTGAAATGGTTAAGTATGGAAACAATTAGCAAGATAATTGTTTATACACATTTTAAGATAGACTAGAAGTGGAAAAAATGAGCACTCTTGACAAGGGCACACCGTTTGTAGGAGATGGGACTGATATGTCGTAATAGACCCGGTGGCACGACATTGACAATGCCATGGGCCTTCATCGAGAGAGCTAGATGACTGCGCTAGACAATAGGATGTCATGGTGCTAGGTGTCGCAAGATGGCAAGATAAGAAGCTAGACATATGATAGTCGTGCTCGCCCTTTGGGTTGAACGAGCTATAATTATGGATAATTGGCTGGGCCAAGTATGGGCCGGTGACGACGTAAGGTACATTCCCTCCTGTTTTCAGTAGCCCACTTGCTATTATTAGGCCTTGGTTTGTAGGCAATTTTTAGGCCTGGTTTTGTGGGCAATATTTGGTGGTTTATTTTTTTTTTTTTTTTTTTTTTTTTTTTTTTAAAGTAAATGTATTCTAAATTAAACAGAGATAAACATCAATACTGACGCGAATGACTAGTGAACGTTTAGTTGATAAATTCAGAATTATAATTTAAAATTATTATTAATTTATGTGTGTTTTTTGTGAGAGAAAATAATGTAGCGAATTACGAACCATAATTCAAATCAGGGCACGAATCCACCAACCAAACAACCCATAAGTAATATAAGAAAATTTAACCTCAACAGACCCACCTCTGCCATTACCTCCGACCAACCCAGTAAGCAAGCTATCTCGGCCTCACCATTAGGGCCAAACAAACACTCTCCATAAGCCAGCCAGACAGTGGCGTTGGATTCTTGCCCAAGAAGAGCAGCACACCCACAAGAAGAAACCTTTGTTTTCTCGAGAGAAAGAGAGAGGGAGAGAAGAGGCGGCTACATTGGAGAGTATAAAAAAACACTCTCCAATGCAATGTTATTGGTTGTGTCAAATTTCTTATATGTTTACTTTGTGATAAATTTTCGTCAACTATAACATATGAAAATTTTAACATTTGATTGCTATTGGTTGAAATGTTTTCTTTTTCATGTAATTATTGTAAGTTTTCTATTTTCTAATTATTTAAAAAGTAAAAGTTATAACTTTCAAAGCATAATGATTATAGAAAAAAAATAAATTTAGCATTTCAAATAGCATTATGTATTGTAGCAAAAATGAAAGGACAAATTATTCTCCCTAAACTTTGTCACTTGTGTCAACACCCTCATAAACTTTAAAATGTACATGTTGTGCTCCATAAAATTTTATCACTTGTGTCAATATGCCTACTGAGTCTAACTCCGTCAAGTTTTTTATTTGAAATGATTATGAACGCCCCTTGAACTTTGCCACTTTTGTCAATATGTGGCCTGAACTTTAAAATGTACCAGTATGCCCCCAAAATATAGATGTCTCTAACTTTCTCCCCTTCATCTTGATTCTATCATTTTTTTGAACGAAAATGTTGATATGACAATTAAATTACTAATTAGCTATGATATTTAAGGTTTATTGAATGTCTTTCACATCAAAAATATTAGTTAGGTAACAATTTTCAAAACATTAGTTCTATAGAGGCATTAAAGAGGGGGAACATGAGGAACAAATCTGTATAAGGTAATGGGTTTGTTAATTTTTTTAGTTTTTTTTCTTTTTTCATTAGAATGGGTTTATTAAATTAATAGATTTCTCAATAGATGATAGATTCTTCCTTAAATTTTATACTGTGTTTTTTTTTTATGGTGAAGATTTTTTCTTAAAGTTTGTTAAGTAATGGGTTTTTTAAGGTTTGTATTGAATTCTTAAAAAATCATGTTTTATGTCGAGCATTTTCATTTGGGTTAAATATTATTAAGTCAAGAAAATAGACTAACAAAACCCGTAACAATATACAGATTTGCTCCTCATTTTTTCCTCTTTATTGCCTCAAATCAACTAATGTTTTAAGAATTGGTGCCTATACTAATATATTTTGGAGGGGAAGACATTCAATAAACCTCAAATATTATAGCTATTTAGCAATTTAATGGTCATATCAATATTTATATTCAAATAATTGGTAGAATGAAGATGGAGGGGGAAAAAAATAGAGACATGTCAAATTTTTGGGTGCATAACATGTACATTTTATAGTTCAGGGGGCATATTGACATAAGTGACAAATTTTATAGGGTGTTTATAAGCATTTATGTTAAAAAACTTGACGGAATTAGACTCAGAAAGCATGTTGACACAAGTGACAAAGTTCAAGAGATACAACATACACATTTTAAAGTTCAGATGGCATGTTGATACAAATGACAAAATTTAAGAAAAATTTATAAAATTTGTCATTTTTTTTTTGTCAAAACACTTATATAAATTTAATTCTTCTTTTTTTTTCTTTTTTAACTATTCCTCTTTTTCTTTTTTTTTAACTTTTTCTTCTTTTCTTTTACTTATTGTCTTTTTTTATTATTTTTTTTCCTCTATATTCTTTGATAGTTCTTTTTTTTTTTTAAAAAAAAAAAAAACATATATCTTTGAAATACTCTCTTTTCCGAACTTTCTTTCAATGAAAATAATTCCTTCTAAGGCCCCGTTCATTTCGCTGATTCGAATTTAGAATTCGAGTTCTGCTACAGTAAAAAGCTCTCACAAACAATCACATTTAACTTTTTTGCTACAGTAAAAAGCTCTCACATAAAATCACATCTCAACTCGAATTAAAAACTCGAATCAACGAACTAAACGCGCCATAAATATCTCCCCACTTAATTCTTTTACCAAAAATTTTTATATAACTTCAATTCTTTTGTAATATGATTTTTCAAAATATCTTTCTTACTTTAAATAATATTGGACTTAACTTCTAAAATAATTAGTTGTTTTTTAATGTAGAATTAAATTTATGAAATTATTCTTTACGTGTGACTCAACTAGTATTAATTAAAAAAAGAATAGATAACAACAATAAAAAAAACAGATCAGTGAACTCCAGTTTAGTACAAAGTAAAAAAAAAAAAAAAAAATGCCACTACAAAGTCTGTAGGGTTCGTACACAGAACAGATAGTTTAGGCTTGACTTATTGTTAGACCCTGGTAGATCTTTTTGATTTACGTATCAGTTTTTTTATTCTAGTTTAGGTTACTGCCTTGCTAGTTTCTGTTTCTTTTGTTTTGGGGTTGTTTTTACTATTGCTGACTATGTGGTTGTATTTCTTTTTTTTTTTTTTTTTTTGAGAGAAAGAGAAAAATAGATTAAGACTTGAGATGAATCATAACTTGATAAATTATTCACAGTTTTTGTTCATAACTTGTCTGACTATGAACCATAACTTGACAAATTTATTCATAACTTATCTTGTTATGAACTATAACTTAACAAGTTATGGCCTATTAATTTCTATAACTAAAAATTGTCCTATATACTTTTTTAAGCTTTTCATATTGGCATATTTTCTACTACTTCCGTTTTTTTTTTTTTTTTAATAACACTTGAGTTGGGGGTTTGGTAAAGAATAAGTTGTTCAGAGAGTGCTTAATGGGGATGTTTTGATCAATTTTGATATTCATTATCCTCTCTCATTATTTATATATTTATATGTATTTGTATATATTTATAAAAAGTTGCATTTCATTTTCATCCAATTATACTGAACGGTTCCAATAGAGACTCTTTGTCCCAATAAAAGATTATGCGCGAAAAAAAAGGAGTACTTTAACTAAAATTTTGTCGACTACGCGGTTGAATGATAGTGTAACGATAATTTTAAGGGTTTTTGGCTCAATTGCTTTCTGAATTTATTGTGGTTTATTTAATTGCTCTTTAAATTTTTAGTTTTGGTAAGTTACTCATTGAATTTGTAAATTTGTTGTAATGTGCCCATTTAATTAAATTTATTCAAAATTTTTATTAGATTTAAGAGATTAAAAATTGAGATATTGAAATATTTATGTTATATTTGATAGGGAATATTGAAATTTTTGGTTAAACGTGTTTTTTTGACACTAATTTAACACAATCATCGTTAAAATATAGCATATTACAACAAATTTATAAGTTGATGAGACAACTTGCTAAAATTAAAAGTTTGAAAGATAATTTGGTAAATCACGATAAATTTAAGAGGTAAAATGTGCAAAA
>NW_010359370.1:0-6703 GCF_000414095.1 Morus notabilis | reverse complement strand
ATGTTTAAAGTTTCCTTTTTTCAATTCTTATATTCATTATTTAAGTGTTCAAACCTTAAAGAAAATGTTTGTGTTACTAACGAGGATGTGCATGCCTTAGAGACGTCCCTCATACTAGTCTATTACAGACAAGGGAAACTTAAGCAGTTAAAAAACTACTGAAAAGAACTTCTACAGAATATTCCGATAAGATCATAAATCCTTGTTATTGTTGATAATAAATACACAGAAGCAAGTTGGTCTGGTGCCTGGTGGCAAGGCCTATTGGCGTTATTCATGTGGAAATTGGTTCAAAGTTTATGAAGCCTAAAAGCTATGAATTTTTTCAATGAGTTTTTTTACATTTATATACCCTGTATTTTCGATTGTATCAAACTCATACCTTTACATTCTAAATTCACGTTAAATTTATACTTTTCCCAGTTAAATTCGGAGGTTTTGATATGAGAAAGACCTAAATGTCTTTCAAATTTTAAAATTTTTATCTGTTAATTGCGTTTTTCATTTTTTTTCACGGGTGTGTTATCCCAAGAATTGCTGTGAATTGGGTTTCTAAAACTTTTCAAAAATCAATAAATAATTATTGAAAATTGGCTCTATCATAAAACAAACAATAAGACTAGATGGACAAGGCACAAATGAATAAGTGATCAAAAATATGATATTACCAAAATCAATAACAATGACAAAATGTAAAAGCACTCTGTAAAGCAAAATCACAAGCTACACAATATAGCACACAAATAGAAATAAAAGAGATAAGATTAGAAAGAGTGCAAATACTATTTTATAGTAGTTCAGTAATAAGCTTACTGTTAGAAATAGTATCTTAAAAGGATAAGATGTAATAATTGATATTATTATTCATATAATAAAATATAATTTTCATTATTTATTTATGTGTATGTGTTATTAAATACTTTATAAATATTATTGAAAATTTTACGTTTATTTATATAATTTTAAATATTATATATAAAAATTATATACGAGAGAATAATATTTAAGAATAATAACGAAAACGTATTGTGAGAGAATTCTCCACATGTGAACAAGTCTGATAAAATGGCAACTTGCGGCCGGCCTGTTGGCGGAGTCTCTTGTTAAGGTTAATTGGAAACCCGAGGCGAGAAAAACGGCGAAACAAAGACGACTCATCTAACTTAAAACAGAAATAAGATTTTTGTTCTCTTCTTTACTAGCATATGCAGTGTCTATGGTTTGTCAAATAGGCGCAAGTTCCCTGTTATATATATATATATATATATATATAAGCATGTTAGCTTCTTAGGAATGAAATTCTCTTTTCCTGCAACGTCTATTTATAATTATCCATCTATGTGTTTTGCTTCTCTCATTGCGCCTGAACCTCCATTGTCTATTTAATTTCAGCTTCTGAGCATAAGTTTATAAGGGTGGGTTGTGATAGAGGCGTAATAAGGGTCATATTTCTGATTTTTGATATGTAATGTTTATCATCTCTGATTCATTATCTCCTTTTGGAGTTTTTTTCTTCTTTTTTTTTTATGTTTGTGCTAGTTCATGTAATTATTTAGTCTGAGATCGTATTAGAGTCGGTTTGAATTGCTATACTGTACAGGAGATTTTAATGTTGTTTATCATCTCTGATTCATTATCTCCTTTTGGAGTTTTTTTCTTCTTTTTTTTTGATGTTTGTGCTAGTTCATGTAATTATTTAGTCTGATATCGTATTAGAGTCGGTTTGAATTGCTATACAGTAGAGATTTTAATGTTTATGTCTGTTATATTCCTGAGAAATTGCTTATAATCATATTGCTTTGGTGATTGGTTTTGATGGAATTTATCCATCATCTGTGAAATTGGTGGTAATTTATGGTACACAAGTCATGATCAAATGACTTTTTTTTTTCTTTTTGCAGGAGAATGATAAAAAAAATTTTTTTTTTAACTTGTGATTGTTTCTATGTCCAAACGCCATGTAGTTCTTCATAAAAAGGTGTTATCTTGCTACTATGATTATACCAATGTTTTCTTGTGGGTGTTTTCTTTCTTATTATTATTTTTTTTTAAGGATTGTTTCTTTGTTTTTTTGGCTATTGTCTTGTGTCAAGAATATCAGCAATATGGAAAATTAGAGCTGTCTTTGAGAAATTGAAATAGAACATGAGGGAGGATGATAGAAGATTGGGGAAAAGAGTATCCTTCGGTGCATTAGTTTTGTAAATTTGTTGCTTATAATAAAGAGTGAGAGCTAGTGAGGGAATCAAGGTAATTTGTCTCTTTTTCCAAATTCTAAAACTAGAATCGTGAAGGGGAAAAAAAAAAAAAAAGAAAGAAAGAAAGAAAGAGAGTGAGAGAGAGAGAAATCCCTCGTTTTACTCGTCATTAACATCGTCCACAAGTCCCCTTTTTTTAAGGGACATCGTGCATAAGTTGAAAAAAAAATGAAAACTGAAAAAGAGTTAGATCTTCATCGCCAACATTTCCATTAATATTTATTTTGAATATTACTAATTTATTTTCTCAAATTTTAATTTTAATTTTAATGTTGATTTATGTTGTCATAGTTTGTGTTTTTTCTGAAATATGTTGACAATATTCTATCGTTTTTGTTGGATGTGTGATTATTATCATTATGTCACGATTCCTATAGATCCATGGCATTAAGCTTCCCCACATTTATACGCAGGACCAACATCCAGGCACACAACTGATTGTCACGATTCATCAATCACGTTTTCTGTTTTTTCGATCGTTTAGTATGTTAAATGTTGTCCTCTATATTTCCTTCTCCATTCACCTATTCAATTGGTTGCCTTTAACGGCCACGTGTCTATCTATTTACAGCACTGGTGCTTCGATTTACAATCCCGACACTATAAAAGTTTTAACTGGATAATTTACCCAAATTTAAATGGAGAATATAAATTAGACTGCATACTTATCAAACACGAATTTAAACTTGATTTATTGCTCCAATTGATCTGAACAAAGCTGAACTGGAGGAAAATTCTACCCTTAAGAATGATAAGGGTCCCAGCTTTCTCACAATAAGTTTGTGTAAAATTCAATTTGGCTTATGAAATCTAACTATTGATGCATACCACTTTAAATTTTAGTTATGCTCAAATTTTTTCACAAAAGTATTTAGATACCAACTTTAAAAATTTATTCCTCTAAATCACCCCATAAATTTACTAAAGGAGACAAATACCCTTTAAAATGTATGAGTCTTAATTTTTACCCATTATTCTTGAATAATATCCATTTTAGTTAAATAACTATATTAGTCAAAAGGGTATTAATCAAGAGTAAGAAGTAAAAATCTAGACTCATGCACTCTAAGGGTAAGTTCAACAATTTTCTCCAAACAAAACAGTTAGAATTATTATTACAGTTTAGGGTTATTTACAGTTGCTACTCAAACTTTAAAAACTTTGACTTTGACCTCTAAACTTTGAATTCTTCCCACTTAATCCTTTTTATCATAATTTTTGTTAAAAACATATTAAAAAAAGATAATAAAACAGTCACATGGTTTTTTTATTTAATTTTATGTTAAAAATAAACAAATAAAAACAATATAATCACACTTAAACCTTTTTTTTCTGTTTGATTTTAACATAAATTCTCGTAAAAGAGTTTAAATAGGATAAATTTAAAATATAAAAGTAAAATGAGAACTTTGAAAGTGAAAGGATAAAATAGAAATGACCTAGAAAGTTGAGGCGCGCCCATGAGATTAACACAAACAGTTATATACCCAGACAGTTATATACCCAATAGAATCCAATGGCTCATTTGAACAAGACAGTATCCTTGGGAGGGGCCCAATTCAAAATGTCCCAAACAAAATAGTTGGTGTAGTATCCCATTGAGAACTAAACCCAACCCAAGCAAATGGCCCATCTAGACAAAAATATTTCAATACTGGGCCCCAATTCAATTAAAACTGAATTTCTCAATTCACAAATTTCTCCATCCGTATATACATATGCAATATAAAACTGAATAAAAAAAAAAAAAGAGTAGTAAATGAGAAGGTCCAAAGGAGAGTGCAGGTTTTTCAGTAGTTAAGCACTGTGCAAGAGATAAAAGTAAAAGTAGGACTAGAAAGTTGGAGCAGAGGCCTATAGGCTCTATATAGCTACCTGACATGCCCGGCTCAACCGGACATGTTCCCCAGTTGGCCCATGACCTTCTTCTGAGACCATAAATAAGAATTCAAATAAGAGAGGTCTAAGGCTCTATGATTATGAATGCCTATTCTATTATTATAGTATTGAAAGTGACCTAACCATTTATATTCTGACTTTCATTTCTTTTTCTTTTTCTTTTTCCATCCAAGATTTGCTTCACCTAAAATTAGTCAATCCAAGAAAGCAAAATTAACAACCATGTCGTTAGATTAATTAAGAAAAGAGAGTTTTTCTTGTATGCTTAATGTATTAATAGGTCATATTTTTAATTTTTTTAATAATTAAATTTGTGTATTTTTTTTATTTTTATGTAATTTTATACAGATTTTATAAATAATAAACTTAATCTATCGGTACGTTGACATATAAGAAAATGTCTCATTAAGAAAATAAAAATTGTTTCTTTTGTAAGGTACCTCAGTTGTGTCCACTTCAGAAGTAGCAGATTTTTATCTGATTTCCTACCCTTTGAGTTTGATATGATCTAAATTCTAGCAAAAACAATAAAATGTTTTTTTAGAGGAAAATATTAGTAAGTTAGCATTAGCAGACTTTCATCCAATTACAATTAAAATGAAAATTCTATAGAATAGCTATGGTTTAAACTCTAATAGTTGTACCAAATGCTTTTCCATTTTGATTAAAATAGTGTCAAAATTTGATACGTGTTTTTTAAACTGTTTGGAGGATAAAAATATCATGAAGCAATTCAAAAGCACGTATGCATATCATGAATTGAAACTTATGAGACGTTTAGTTCATAGATTAAAATTATTTTCAATTTACGTGTATTTTTTTTGTGAGAAAAAATACTATAGTGAACCATGAATCGTAATTCGAATTATGGTTTAAATCCTCTAACTAACATGGTTTGAATCCTCCAACTAAATATCCTCTTAATTATAAAAAAAACAATAGAAATAACGTCCCTCCACCTCCCAAAGTAAGCTTTCAATGGCTTTATAGTTTAAAATACTTTCTATTGTTAATGAATGTCTATAGTAAATTTACATAATTTTATATTTTATTCGATTCAAATTTAACTACAATTTAAGAAACATGTCCCAACTAAATGGAGAATTAGAGTACTACTTCAATATAAAAACGACATTTTAGCATTACAAAAAAATAATTATATAATTATAATACTAATGATGATTAATGATTAATAAAAGAGGCGCGGGTCGGTTGAGGACTTTAAGAAGAATGTACTCTAATCCTAAAGGTAAATAATTATTCTTCTTTAAAAAAAAAAAAAAAAAAAAAAAAAAAAAAACTCGTCCGCGGTTTTTAAGGGCTCGAGGCAGACAGCCTCTCCTCGGCATGCGCGTCGTCGCCTATTACAACACTCCCACCACCACCACCACCAGCAGAACGTGGGGGCTGGGGAGGAATCAGCTATAAACACATCTGCGGCCTTATTTAAACATTATTTTAAATGTTTACTTAACAAAAGTTATGTGTACGATTGTCAAACTTTAGCATGCTCATCCCCATCCTCATCCTACGCGCATGCATGATATTACCCTAATTTTGTTTTTCATTGAAAAAAATTAAAGAAATTATTGGTGTTATTTGATCCCGCCTCAAACTTCTATTAGAAAAACTGTTATTTTTTTATTATTCTTTAGATGAACACCTCTATTAACTTTTTGAATTTGATAATTTAGTTCATTCTTTTTTTTTTTCTCGACAATTGATCTATTTGCAATTAAGGCCCAATTAAAAATATTGTCTATCTTTTTTTTTTTTAAGGAGAAAGAGAAAAATAGGTTTGAAATAAATTAAAATTAATAAGTTAAATTACTATTTTCGTTCATAACTTGTCTGGTTATAAACTATAACTTGACAAGTTATTATCCATAATTATCCATAACTTATCTGACTATGAATCATAACTTGACAAGTTTGTCCATAACTTATCTGGTTATGAACCATAACTTGACAAGTTATGACCTATTAATTTCTATAACTAAAAATTAACCTATATACTTTATTAAGCTTTTTATATTGACATATTTTTTACTATTTTATTCTTATAACGTGATGCACATGCGAGTGTTTTTAGAAGCAATGAAAGTCATTTTTCACCTTAAGTGGATCGTGATAAATGAGCTTCATTGTCCTTAACAGATCCTGACTACACTTTTCACGTGATCAGAATTGTAACAAAAGAAACTTCGCTTTCAATTGGACTTCAATAGCAAATATTTTAAATAAAATGGGTCCATTGTCAAGAAAAAAAAAAGTATAAGGACCAAATGGCCAAATTTAAATAGTTGAGGGGTGTCCGCATGATTAAAAAAAATCACTTTTTAACTATTGATAAAAATGTTATTTTAACCGTTGAATTAAAATTTTAACTATATAAGTCGTGCGCACATAATGCGCGCCATAAAATTATTATGAATATATATAGACTCGTTAAAATAACAATAGTTATTAGTAGTTAAAAATGTTAAATACTATCTATCAGAGACATCCCCTCTCTTACTTATAGGCTATAGCAAAAATCTTAAGGC
>NW_010359369.1:0-512 GCF_000414095.1 Morus notabilis | reverse complement strand
TTGGAATTAAATGGATATGTTAAAATTTTTGAAATTTCGCCTACAAGTTGGTTGTTGTTCAAATGATTTTTCATTAAAAATCACAACCAGATCCTTCACTATCCCCTTAAATCACCGTACTAATTAAAACTACCCCTTTTAAAAAACGTTACCCATTTCAGTTAAACTTTAAAAATAAAACCGGTTTAACCTAGTTTTTGAAATCTCCCTTTTATTCTTGACATTTAAGTGTTTTTTTTTTTTTTAAGATGTTACGCATCTGGACATTTAGTTTCTCTCTTTAATGGACTTTTAGTTTCTCTCTTTAACTTCTCCTTCTCTCTCTCCCTATGTTTTTCTCCTTAGATTCTCTTGATTTTCCTGGCGATTTCTTCCAGTTCTTGCGAGATTTTTGGGTAGTTTCGATCGTGAGTTCCTTCGATTGAGTTCTTGTTCCTATTTTGGCATTTTATTCTCCGTTTTGTCTGGTAAGTTTCATTGATTTCATTTTTATTTGTTTTAGGTTTTCCTTT
>NW_010359368.1:0-1028 GCF_000414095.1 Morus notabilis | reverse complement strand
TGGTCCTCAGTTTTAACGAGTGCTGGAATTTTAGACTAGCCGCCGTGATCGTCTGAAAATACTAATTTTTATTCGAGTCTGAGTTTGAGTTTAACCCGTCTGAAAAATTCAAGCTGCCTGCCCGAACACAAAAATGCCCTTGAACGGGCCGCGAGCTTATATTTGATTGTCCAAACTCAGCCGGGCCGCCCGAGCCCGTCTGAATAGCCCGATATTTTTTTAAATATTTTTTAATTTTTATAATTATTAAGTTAGTTTATGTTAAAATTATATAAAAAGTAAAATCAACATTCAACTGACATTATTAACACAATTGAATAAATTAATCATGTATATTAATGATGTACATTAAATTTGTAATTCATGATTGCCTCGTTAAAAATTTTATCAAGAAAAACCCAATTGGGATAAAAACTTGGCAAGAAAAAAAGAATGCAATCATTTTGTGACGAATTATAAATTTTACAAACTTACAAAGTTATACAATTACAAATACAATGTCAAAAGTAAATACATATTTACAAATTACAAATTTATAATTTAATTTGAAGCTGAAGGACCGTCTTCAAAATAAATGTTAATCGCTTAAATTCATCGATCCATTCTTGGGTTGCCAGCGAAATTGTATCCTGTAGACGTTGATCAGCCCGATCTCAATCCTTAATGCAAACCAATGTTTCAACAAATTACAAAGCTATATGTTTAGTGTTACCTTCATTGTCAATCTCCTTAATTATGTCGAAGTGATCCCAAACTGTCGAGGTGCGCTTGCATTTCCTCCTAGAGGTTGTAACACTTGCAGACGTAGTCGCACTGGCACTTGCCGCTTCTCCACGCCCGCCATCATTGCGACCACGACCTCCAGTACGTCCACCAGGGCTCAGATTAGTAGATTCCTACATAACAAATTCATTAGTGGGAAATTGCCGTTCTTTCACGTTGTATTGGGCATTAACGGGAATACCACTATAACTAAAATGATCCATTATAAAAAAATAAGAGCGATTTGAGAGAGAGAGAGAGCTTTA
>NW_010359367.1:0-1252 GCF_000414095.1 Morus notabilis | reverse complement strand
AACAGAAAACTAAATGTAAGTGTAAGTGAGACATACCTTAACTATTCTTCAGCTGAAATGAGTGAAAAAAAAAAGGTTGTCGTAAGAGCCCAAAATCCTGGCTTTCTGCAATGTTTGGGAAGAATAATAATAAGTTTCCTTAAACCATATCCATTCCGCGACTTGAGAACTGTAGCTTCTGTAATGTAGTTTTGAGAAGAGGCTCTTCAAAGCTAAAGGAGGAATAAAATAGTGAGAGATATAAAGCACCCGACATGTTATGTAGTGCAAAATCATAAAAAATCCTTTTGTTTGCAATTTTGGAAAAAAAGAGAAGAAAAAGGCAAAAAGATAGGTCTTCTCGGCTTGCTTCTCTTTTTCACAGTCGCAGTCCAGATTTAGCTGAGAAGCACATAAAAGCTTTTTATTCTTATTTTTATATTTTGTCTGCAAAAGGGTGTCTGTGGAAAAATGATAATAAAATCATAAAGGGTAGCGAGTGTCATAGGCTTTTTAATAAGAAAGCAGGTGACAACATTGTGACCCCATCTACTTAAATTCTCTCTCTCTCTCTCTATTTTTTTTAAACGTAAATTGCATTCGAAAACAAAAAAGTATGCACATTAATTTTTACTATCTAGCAATACATGAACACTTAACCCAACTTTAAATTGGTTTTATCAGTGAGTTTTAATGAAACACATAAGATTAAATATGCATTAGACTCCAACTATGAAAATCAGAATGAACACCAACAATCGAGCACATATATGACTTTTTCAATAGTACCTTTACAATAAATGGAAAGCTCTGATCGATTGAGATTAAGGCTCCATTCATTTCATTAATTCGAGTTTAAAATTTAAATTTTGTTACAGTAAAAATATCTTAAAAACAGTCACATTTAACTTTTTTGCTACATTAAAAAATTCTTAGATAAAGTCACATCTCAACTCGAATTAAAAACTCGAATCAGCGAACTAAACGGACCCTAAGGGTGCATTCTTTTGCGTGACTTGAGTTAGGGTGATTTGAGTTGCGGCATATTTGAATTATATTAGTTTGAATTAAGAATCTAATTTGAGTTAGTGTTTAGATGTGCACATTTGAGTTGTGATTTGAATTGAGAATTTATTTGAGTTTGTGTTCGGTTGGGTCAAAATTTTTAGGGTTTGTTCGGTTACATTTTTGAGTTATGATGACTTGAGTGTAGATCTTGAGTTAAAGTTGTAACTTGAGTTTGTGTTTGGATGTACACATTTGAGTTATGATT
>NW_010359366.1:0-1240 GCF_000414095.1 Morus notabilis | reverse complement strand
TATATATATAAAATAAGCTTGGTATTTTATGCAGCGGAAATTTGGACGCTCGTAGCAGTATGTGACATGTTCCATTCCTGAAAGGTAGCTGAATACATGAGGAAGATTGGTAAGAGTGAGTCACAATCTTTAAAGCCTGTTCATTTTACCAATTTGAGTTTTCAGTTTTAGAATTTTACAGTTAAAAGCTCTTAGAAAATATCACATCTAACTTTTTCTACTACAATTAAAAACTTTAAAAAAATGTCATATCTCAACTCGAATCTGTGAAGCGAATGAAACCTAAGCCTTTAAATTAGGCTGGTAGTGTCTTCTTAATGGAATTTGATAAAGATTTGATAGTACTAATGTATTTTTTCATAGGTTACCAAATGATTCTCCTAAAGAGATGCAAGGAAAATTGGCAGCCACCAAACCTCACACGATTCGTTAAGTGTAGGCCGATATTTTTTCTTGAAAGGATAAATATATTGCGTAGCATAAAAATACTACATGAAGCACAACATTGACAAATAATTGGTTCCGCCTGTAAACTTGAATGAACCGCTGAAAATGTGATATTGTGTACCGAATTTTACAAAGGGAAATTACCTGAAGAGGTGCACCACAAATAGAGCTCATGCATGATTTTTTTTTTTTCATTTTTTTTTTTACTGAGCCTTTATAGTTATGGAAACAATAATTAACTGATATAGAGAATATCATAACACCATGACCATACATTAAAAAGGGTAAAAGAGTAGATCCACGCGACAAACACATGCAAACCTAATATAAGTAAGATAAGACAAGAACAACCCTTATTATAAACATCCCAAACCAAACTCAATAGAAAAAAAGAGAAGAAAAAACAACAAAAAATAAGACCTTCAAAACTTCTAACAGAGAGATGACCATCAATGTCGAAAATAATAAGAAAAGTCGGGCATTAAGTGAGGGGTGAAGCATTTTCGATGCACCATTAAACCAACGACATGTGCCTCTAATGTGCCACGCGTGAGCCACAAAATTAGGGACGAGACTTCAAGAGAGTAGGGATGTCTAGTATTGAAACTTTCGATGGGCTGTCCGTGACCGCCTGAAAAAACTGAAGTTGAGCCTGACACCTGAATCCGTCTACCCGAGCACGAGAAGGCTCATGGATGGGCCGCGGGCCTGGTTTTGGCTGCCCGAGTCCACCCGAAGTGCTTGAAAAAAATATTATTTTATTATATCTTTTAATTTTTATAATATTGTATAT
>NW_010359365.1:0-452 GCF_000414095.1 Morus notabilis | reverse complement strand
TTTTTCAAAATGCAATTACCATAAAAATTGAAGTTGTCAAAGCGGGACTCAATACTTAAACGTAAATATTACCCTCTGTTGTACGGAAAAACATGCTTTGACACGTCAAACAACGATGGCGCTCCACGTGGCCCTACAAATAACCACATCAGCAAAGCGGTCGACCCGTCAGACCGCTGGCCCCATAAAACCTCGGCGTTTACCTAACCCCTATCGAGGGTCTTGCTAAGGTCGATCGTGCAAGGATCGGCGCCTAGCCCTGTTTCATCTAGGAACAAAAAGCCGACCGTATAAACACACGACCAGCTAGACGCCGACCGTATAAACGAGAGACCCCCTGGGGTAACGTCTGGGTTTGAGGGATGTCTGCAATACAGACATTAATTACGAACCCCTAAAAACTTCCACAAGTGGACGGTGGAAGGTTGCAGGGAGTGCAGAGCCGTAATAAA
>NW_010359364.1:0-372 GCF_000414095.1 Morus notabilis | reverse complement strand
ATATATATATATATATCAATATATTTAAGCATAACTGTGAATAAATTAATCGTATATATATATATATATATATGTATGTATATGACTCTTTTGATTAGCAAAAAATAAAACAGCTTCCCTAGGTCGGGAAATAATTATAGTTTAATTAATTACTGTCAGCTAGCTAGTTTACTTAATTAGCAATGATCTTCAGTCTCTTTGCCGCCCCAACAACATCTTGATATCTTATTTTAAACACACGTATTCTTATAGCTTAGTGGCAGCTACTTTAATTAACAATGATCTTCATGATCTTCGTATTTCATATATATATATATATATATATATATGTACGTATATGTGTATTATATAGTTTCTTGGAAGCTAGTGTTA
>NW_010359363.1:0-520 GCF_000414095.1 Morus notabilis | reverse complement strand
TTAATAATAATAATTAAGAAAGTTGAAAATCTTTAATTATATGTAGTGTGAATCAAAAGATTTAGAAGTAGTTATATTATCTGGTCCTTTGACGTTTCAGGGTTGGTCTTTTATCTTTGCTTCATAACTGAATTGATTAAAGATGGTAAGATATGTATTCAAAATAGTAAATGTTGATTTTTATTGATAATTGATATAAATTAGTAAATATGTCTTACCTTGTGGTCAATCTTTTTGGATCTATTGTTGTGGCAGCTGATATTTGTGGTAGTGGTATTGAAAGATGAACATCTTCAAATATTTTTAAAACAACTGTAGTTATTTGTGCTCCCTTTTGTTGAAAATAAACTTGCAAGATTTTTGTTTATCCTTTTAACTGAGCAATGATTGGTGGAATTACAAATGAATCAGTAAAGCCTTCATTAATTGTTAATGTAGAGCATGGTTTTTTGATCAATGCTTGTGCTGCTCTCCAACCACTGAAGTAATTTATAGTTTAATTTATTTAAAAATGTGCGAC
>NW_010359362.1:0-1089 GCF_000414095.1 Morus notabilis | reverse complement strand
TTTTTTTTTTTGTGAAGGAAAAATCCAATGTGGTAGGGTTTACTAGAAAGCCACGTGTCAAGACGTGATTGGACAACGCTTGTAGTGCGATCCACGTGGCACGGCCAAAACAGCCTGATCAAATATGTATCCACATGTCATAATGCGATTGGTCGAGAAAAACGAGCTCACGTATAACCGAGGCAGAAAATCTCTTGCGCCTCCTTTTGTGGTCGACAAAAGTTACCACGTGTCGTGGCGTCATTAGCTCGCGGGAAAATTGACAGGCCGCACCTGTTGCTGCACTGCCTCTCTTGTCGGGCCCCTGTCCGCTAGACGTGCTTCACATGTGCTAATCCTGGCTGTTTATCCTTTTGATCCAACGACCTAAAAAGATCCCAGTTAAATATTTTTAATTATTTTTAATTATTTTATTTCATTATTTATTAAAGAGTGATTTATAGTCTAATTTTCCAGAGATGAACATGTTTTGTTTTTTTTATTTAATTTGACATGACTTGATTTTATTTTAGTGTATTTTTTTAATTTAATTTGATTATTCATTGTATTTTTATCTGAGTAGTATTGAAAATTTGACACAAAACAGTGTTAAAACAAACCCCTAAAAAATTTCAATATTAAAGCCTCACTACATATGTGGTACCGCGAGCTTTTTGAACAAGACCAAACAGAACGTGAATCACCATACTGACACGTTCTTTTTATGCATTTTCCCCTATCGTTTCTTTTTTTTAATAAAAAATAGCATAATTTTTTAATTATAATTATTTATTATATTTGTTAAATGATTTATGGTTTGATTTTATCAATTTTAACACCGTTTTGCATCAAAATTTTGATACTACTCAGATATAAATAATAAATATAATTCAAATACAAAAAAATTAAATAAAAAATACACTAAAACAAAATAAAATTACACCAAATTAAATAAAAACAAATTAAACCAGACAAAATAACACTAATTTAAAAGACAACAAAATAAATTAAAATAATTTTTATAATCGTAATTTTAAATGAATTCTGCGTGCATCGCGCGTGCTAAAAACTAGTGTAATATAAGATTTGTAATTGTATACTTATTAAGGT
>NW_010359361.1:0-633 GCF_000414095.1 Morus notabilis | reverse complement strand
AGCAAATATAATTTCCTCTAAAACTCTAGACGGCGAAGCCTAATGAATCATTTATAGTCTAATTCATAATGTCACAAAAACAAACTCGGAGTGAAATTGATAAGTTAATTAGTTAAGTATCGCCACAACATTAAAATATAAACAATAAACAAATAATAAACAATATCCTTAAAATAAAAGGAAGAAAGTCCTCTTTTTCTTTTGAATCCAACAGCCCCAATTTTCTCCGATCCCTTTGCACCAAATCTCACGAATTTAAAAAAGCATCTCTGTTTCTCTACTCTCTCCAATACCCAGATCTTTGTTTCCTTCAGGACTTAATGAAAACTCTTCTTTTTTATCAAATTCTTCAACTTCCCTATTTTTCTTCTTCATGGCGTTCTGTTTCTTCATATTCCTCGGGGTTTGCCAACAAAAATATCTCAAAAATCTAATTTATGTACAAGTTCAAAGAACTAATTTACAATATACTAATAGACTTGATTAAAGTGGAATAGAGAAATCAAACCGTAAAACTGCAGGATTGATGAATCAGAGAAGAAACCAAGTGTAAAAAGTTGTAGGCGTATCTTTGTTAGCTTATTGTAAAGATTGGGATAAATGAAAGAATATAACAAGATGACAGAATAGACG
>NW_010359360.1:0-722 GCF_000414095.1 Morus notabilis | reverse complement strand
TCTTTCCCTTTTTTGAGTTGTTTTATTGTCTATGCTAATATTTTTAATTTTTACGCACTTGAGGCTCTAATGAAAAAAAGAGAAAGATAAATATTTATTTTTTAATTTATAAATTTCATTTTACGCACTTGAGGCTTCAATGAAAAAAAGAGAAAGATAAAGAAATAAGAATATTGGAAAAAATGAAAAATAAAATGGTGAGTGTGAAAAAGAAATATGAAGTGGTTAGAAGTAAAAATCTCATGAAAATAATTTGGGGTAGTTTTAAAATAGTAGGGTGTGTAATAAGTTAATTTAATCATTTTAAAATTATGTAGGTTTATATCTAAAATAGGGGTGTGCCAATAGAACTACCATTCTTTTTTAAAGGGAAAATTTCAATACTAAATTAACAAATTACATAAATAGTCGCAAATAATCACAAACATATAAGGGAATTTAACCCTAAATATTGACTGCACTCACTGGTGAAGATAGATGAAGTACAAAAACGAACACATGTCTCAAGAATCTAATGAAAAAAGACTCGCTCGATACAAATAAAATTGACAATATCAGTAAAGTTTATTTATCCTATCAAGAATTTTCCATTTTTTTTCCCTAAATTCTGAGAGTGCACCCTTAGTTACGGTTCACCAATTCTGAGAGTTTGCATCCTTAAATGAGCGAAACGAACGAGGCAATATCTCAAGTCAAGGAGATACACGCCTTAAAGGTTATAA
>NW_010359359.1:0-1203 GCF_000414095.1 Morus notabilis | reverse complement strand
GATGCTAAAGATGGAGATCAAGAGGAAGGAGAATGAGGCAAGTAGAGTTAATGAGGAAGCCGTTGAGGCAGCTAGGGCCGCCGAGAGAGAGGCTTTAATGAAGCTTGGATACGCGACGGAGGAGGCCAACAAGAACGGAAGGAGGGCTGCGCGGGTGACCGAGCAGCTAGATGCGGCGCAGGCTGCAAATTCGGAGATGGAAGCAGAGTTGAGAAGGTTAAAGGTCCAGTCGGATCAGTGGAGGAAGGCTGCTGAGGCGGCTGCTGCTATGCTCTCGACGGGGAACAATGGGAAGCTCGTCGAGAGGACAGGGTCCCTTGACAGCGCCTACAACCCGATGGACTCGCCGTACTCAGAAGACATGGATGATGACTCGCCAAAGAAGAAAAATGGAAACATGTTGAAGAAGATTGGTGTTTTATGGAAGAAGGGCCAGAAGTAGTAGTGGAAACTAAGCAGGTCACTTTCTAATTTTTCACTTCCAATTTATTTATTTTTTTGTGTCAAATGTACATTTTTTTTTCCCTAAATTTCTTTACATTTTTTTACAGGCGTTTTGGAGGATGCAAAATAAAAAAAAAAAAAAAACTAAGCTCATTTTGCAGATTGTATAGAGGAGGTGTTATGTATTTTGCTTTGGACTTGGGAGAGAAATGGCAAAGGATAGTGTATTTGGTTATCTTTTTTAGAATTGCTCCCCATCAAGGGAATTATGTGGAAACAGAAAGAAGCAGTTTTTAGTTCTTGTATTTGAGATTGTGATTTCAACAAGACTCATAATATGTGTACCACTTTTGCCAATTTCCATGGTGTATAATAATTAGATATGATGTCCTTTTCTGTTGTTTGCTTCTCTATTGTCCAAGATGGTTTTTTTATTTTTTTATTTTTTTTTATTAACATATCTAAATAAGTAGGAATAAAGTATCTTGTATTATAGTAAAACATGATCTTAATAACTTATATTTTTAATAATATTAAAATAGTACATTCAAATTTTATAAAACATCTTCTAACTACTCCGAGTCTAATTTTTTAGATGTAAAATATCATATCTACACTTCTATTTAATTAATTAAAAACTAAAATTTATGAAACTCTGAAAATATATTTTTTTAAACTTTTAATTAGAAACTTTTTTCTTATTCTCCGCCTAAAACTCAAACGAAAATAAATTTATAGCATGTTTAGTTCGTTGATTCG
>NW_010359358.1:0-972 GCF_000414095.1 Morus notabilis | reverse complement strand
AATAAAAAGTAATAAAGAGAATAATAAAAAGAATAATGCTAGCATTTTTTAAAAGCGTGAAGAAAGAGCAAAGCAGCATATCCTACAATATGCAACTTCTTAGAAACTACACGAGTAATACGGAAATTGCTCCATCAATAAACGCAATCCACACAAAACAGAGCCTGAGACAACAAGTTGAAAGCAAAAGTTTTCTGTATGACTGAACCATAATGTAGCCATTTTCTAGTCTACTACAAAATAACTTACCAAGTACAAAGCATTGATACATGATATATTATACTATATACTATAAGAGGCACCGGTTTTACTGTTTCTTCAACAGTGTTCGGTTTTGTTTATCCCTCAACTTTCAAAAAATTTAATCTATGTCCCCTCACTTTTGTTTTTATCGTTTTTCCCTCAACTTCTTATTCCTTCGTTGTTTTTTATTTGGGCGTTTTGATCATTTCTGTAGTTTATACTAAATGCCTTAGAAAATTTCTCAAGAAGCTTTGTTTGCCCCTCTTCTCTTTTGTTTATTACTCATTTAGTGTTAATTGAAGGAGAAAGTGTACTTTAAATAGTGCACTTTTAACCAAAATGATGTAATTTTAGTTGAAAGTGTACAACTTTCTCACTTTTTTTTAGTCTTTAAATTTAGGTTGTTTTACTTTTCATCCTAAAACTTTTATTTTTTTTTATTTTAGTCCTTTTAGCTATTTATTTTTTTCTTTTTGTCCTAAAATTTTATTTTCATTTTGATTACTTTTTCCTTAAAATTTATTCATTTTCCCTTTTCGTTTTTTATTGATAATGTTTCTTTGTTTCTTGCCTCAAAACTTTTTTTAACTTAAAACTTATGTATTTCTTCATTTTAATCATATTTTATTTTATTTTTTACTTTTTATCTTGAAATTTTTCTTTTTTTTTTGTTCATTTTACCCTAAAACTTATTTATTTCTTCATTTTAGTCATTTTTACCTCTTTTTT
>NW_010359357.1:0-548 GCF_000414095.1 Morus notabilis | reverse complement strand
GTTAAGAAAAAACCTACAGTTAAAAGTTTTTACAAAAAGTCACATTAAATTTTTTTCTGTTATCATAAAAATTTATTATATAAAGTCACATATGAGTTCAAATTAAAAACTTGAATTGGCGAATTAAATGAATTGCTAACTTAAGAAAACGCTGATCCACAATAGAGAGAGAAAATGACAAAAAGGGCGACAATATATCCAAAAATGAAAAATTATGTATACCATGATATTTAAAGTGTGTAACAACTTCTTGCCATGAACAAATTATCGCTCAATTTGACAATTGAATTAGACAAAAAAAAAAAAAAAAGGCCACATGCCCCTGATTTGATGTTTTCTATAACAACTTCTTTTCGTAACGCTCAATTTGACAATTGAATTAGACCACACAAAAATGGCCACACGCCCCTGATTTGATGTTTTGTATAACAATTTTTTTATATCAGTTTTTTTTTCCGAACAGATTTTGGATTTTTTTTCCTTCGATATCAGTTTTTAAGTCCGACTGTTGGTGATAAATTTATTCGGACGGGCCAAAACTGAGTTTT
>NW_010359356.1:0-836 GCF_000414095.1 Morus notabilis | reverse complement strand
TTTTCCACCCTGCATAAAAGATAGAATATTGTGGTTTTAAATTGTTTACAAAGTGTAGTAAAAAAATAATAAGAAAGTTAATAGTACTAACCCGATTATTTTGTACATCCAATATTTTGAGTTCGTTTATTGTTCTTCTGTTTGCTGATATTTGTTCTTCAATTGTTTGGATGGGTGTTTTTGGTGGTGGTAGGAATTCAATTTGTTGATTTTGATGGGAAAATCTGTATGTATAAAAATACGAATAAGTTAAGGAAAATATAAATAAAATGTATGATTATCTAATATGATAAATTTATTAGAATATATATTTTTTATATATATGTGTTTACCTTGTCTTTAACGTTGTTGTTTCTGGGATGTCTGGATCAATATAGAAGATTGTTGCTGATGTACTCGAAACATATGAGTTACCTTGAAATATAATAGAGTAAATAATAAATATATGCTATATTTTTTTATATATGTATATAAAAATGTTATAATAAAGTAATGTTAAAAATACCTAAATACTACTTCGTTAACATTTCTGAGAAAACTACCACAACTGGTGTCTTTAGTGTTTTAAGTACATTCTCATCAAATTGATCGGCTTTATGTCCCCATAGGCTTACCTGTAGTTGTTCATTTTTGTAAAAAAAATGTAGTTCATAAAAATGAATAATAAAATTGAATCATAAAAGTGGAAAAATATTGTATTCATGTTAAATGGTTGTAATAAATAGTAAATGTGAGGGAAAAAAGTATAAAATTATTGTACCTGATGTTTTGTATCGTTATGGATCGTTGTGTTGTTGGTCTAGTGCTGACATGTGTATGTTCGAGTGCTTGGACAC
>NW_010359355.1:0-1189 GCF_000414095.1 Morus notabilis | reverse complement strand
CCCATTTTTCAGAATGCCATTACTCTGTCAGATTTCCACCAGGAGTTACCACCTCTGACTTCGACTTCCGCGCTCATTTTCTATTCGTGGTTCTCCCCTATTTCCCAATTTTTAGGCCGCCTCAAGAACTAGTAAGTGGCTTTGTTCCTTTTACGTTTTATTTGTGATTCCGGAGCCAATGCCTGTAAAAAAGCAATCTGTTAAAATAAAATGCACCCACTTGGTGTTGTCGATCGTGGACTTGGGGATGAGTTCACATGGCATTGTTTATTTGGGCTCAGTTGCTTCTGCTGGGGGTCCTCAGGCTCGTTTCTAGGTTCTGGGAACCCTTGCATGATTTTTTCTCTTTTAACTCTGTGTCTGGGTTCTAGACTCTAGGGCCTTTCTGATCTAAACATGCTCTGTTTCTTCTTGAGCTTTGTTTCTGCCCTCTCGACCATTAGGTACTAACTCGACCCCTTCTATGTTTATTTCTAGAGCATGCCAACCAAACAGGTTAGAGGTCAAGAGGTCTCCACTTCTAGGGTTCAGGATGACCCTAAAAATGCTGCGTCGTCGAGTACGTCTTCAGGCGAAAGCGGATTCCCTACTTCGCCAGGTGGACGAATACGCCGAGGGGTCGATCTCGACTTCTTAGCCGGATAAGCTAATTCTCCTTGACGATGAGGATGATGGCCTAAGGGTCGGCCCCGCTGAGGGACATGGTTACGGGGTGGTGTTGACCAGTGGCATCTCGGGAATGGTAACAGACGTCAATCCATCGAAGATAAAGCCCCGGGTTGCCATGAAGGCATTCCGCGATGCGGGGATCGATGCCAACAATTTTTATTTCATTATCCCGACCCCCAATGATAAGGCTCACAACCCCCTGCCAATCACATGATCGTGTACACGTGCTCCCTCAGTTTTGGGCAGACTATGCCCTTTCACCCGTTTGTGAAGGCCCTCTGTGGCCTTCATAGGATTTCCCCTGCACAATTGTCACCCAATTGTTGGGTGACAATATACTCCATGATCATCTTATGGAGAAAATTTTTGAACCTCGACATAACCGTCGATGAATTTTTACGCTGTTATGCCCTTAAGAGTTCCCTGGGCCAGAGGGGGTTCTTCTATTTAGGCTCCCACTCCAAATCCAATCCTCCAGTCCCGTCTGTCGTGTTTGAGAAGACCTCTAGTTTCCACGGGT
>NW_010359354.1:0-1413 GCF_000414095.1 Morus notabilis | reverse complement strand
GAGAGAGAGAGAGAGAGAGCTTGGTGAGAGAGAAAGACCGAGAGAGAGAGAGAGATGGGCGTGAGAGAGAGAGGCGAGATAGAGAGAGAGACCGAGAGATTTAGAAAGGGAGAGAGTGAGAGAGTTACGGGAGAGGAGAGAGAGAAATAGGAAAAGAAAGAAAAAAGAAAAGAAAGAAAAAAGAAAAGAAAGGAAAAAATAGAAAATAGAAAAATAAGTAATACTGAAAGTTAATTAAAAGAAAAGGGGTGGAAGTACGTATTCCCACATACTTCCGGGGTAAAATTACAAATACTAAAATTAAGTTTAAAAGTTCTTGATTAATTAAGAAAATTAAACTTAGGCACACTAATAAACCACAATTAGCATAATTAAACATGTTTAATTCTTGAGCGCGTTACAGTTAGAAAGTAGATAACATAACAATCTTAACATGAATATAGCGCCCAACTTTATTCCCTCGATTGCGGATCATATTATTAGACTATCATCTTTAGATTCATGTCATGTACATGTTCTCTCATGTTATGCCTAATCTAAATACTTAGAACGACAATCTCAGACTTCCAGTTTGCTTATTAGACATGATATATGAAATAAATAAATCTTTATCAATAGTCAAAATGTCTCAAAAATATTGTTACATGTATTCATAAGGGTATAAATGCTAACAATATCCCACTTGCATTTAAGGAAGTAAATGTGATAAGCTGCCCATTCCCATAACCTCGACATGTTTCTCAAATACCTTATCCGGCAGGCCCTTTCTAAACGGGCCAACTATATTGTTCTTCGATGTGATCTTACATATTTTCACATGTCCTTCTTCAATAAAGCTTCTTTTCACGTGATACTTCTTGTCTATATGTTAACTCATTTTCTGATATCTTGGTTCCTTGGTGGTAGCTATTGCAGCACTGTTATCACAGTACAGTCTTAGTGGCTTATCCACACCATAAACTACCTTAAGATCCATTAGAAACTTGCGGAGCCACATTACTTCTTTCGAAGCATCACTAGCTGCCACATATTTAGCTTCCATTGTTGAATCAACAGTGAAAGTTTGCTTGACACTCCTCTAAATGACGGCAGTGAAAGTTTCCTGAGTAAAGATAGACCCCAACGTTGATTTCCTCAAATCCAAACAGGATTGAAAATCTGAGTCTGTATATCCTAGAGGTGTCAGATCCTCCCTAGAATATACTAGCATATGATTCCTAGTCCTTCCCAGGTACTTGAATATATGCTTGACCGTTACCTAGTAGGTCCTGGATTCGACTAATATCAACTTACAATTCCGATCGCATGACAAATATTCGAAGCATTATAAAATTATTATATATCGTAATATCTGCCCAAAGAAAATTGCAATATATACGTATTGCTTTTTATGAATAATTTGTTTGAATTTTT
>NW_010359353.1:0-777 GCF_000414095.1 Morus notabilis | reverse complement strand
TCCGCATTCTTTAAGAGGTAAATGTTTGAAAGTTAAGATAATTGTGACGATCCGTGAGGGTTCGTTACACCGCGGGACACTTGGTGAGTGCAGAGGAAACATGAAGGATGGCAGCTGTCGTGCGGGACCCACGCTGAACTGGGATGAAACGCACTTCTGGTTACGCATCGAGGAAACGCGAGTTGGTCCATGCAAGGTGCTGATGACGCGTGCGCGAAGCGCTGGGGGAACGTGGGAAGAGCTGGGAAACGTGCAAAACAACTGGGGCCCACGCAGAGTTGGCTTGGCGGCTCACTCTCCTTCTCTCGGCTTGGCTTGGCAATTTAGATTGGCTGAAAACATGACTTTTCATAGCTTCTTCTTGTGTAGCTTTTTACACTGCTTTTCATCTACAAATAATGAAGCGAAAACTAAACAAATTCCAATTAAAAATATTCTGAATAAAAATAATGGAATTGTTTAATTAGAGCTTAAATATTGTAATATTATATAAATCAAAAGCAGTATTTAGGGTGCATTTTCATACACTTATCACTGGGGATACCTTTCCTGTTATCATTTCGTCTAAACTAGATGCATTCCAAGTGCAACAGTAAGTTGATATGCTGCATGAACACAAATCGGCATTGGGTTGGACGATTGCTGACATTAAGGGTATTAGCCCCTTAATTTGCTCTCATTATTGGTTACCGAATCGAATTCGGATGCGGAAGCGTGGCGGGAGGGCAGATCAAGTATAACAAAACTTTTCATAAAACTTTTAAGATACTCTATAGA
>NW_010359352.1:0-860 GCF_000414095.1 Morus notabilis | reverse complement strand
GTGTGGGGCCCGGTCTGGGAATCTACTTTATTAATCCCTAATCGAGCTCGACGTCACCCACCCTGGTTGGGGGGGCGTGACAAGAATGGTATCAGAGCCCTAGGTCAAGAAACCCCAGGGTTGTACATACATGTGTGACATCTGTTATCCACTGAACAGTCTAGTTTTATTTCAGTTGAAGGAAATGGCACCTCGCCGTAGACTAGGCACTCAACCGGAACAACCGAATCAAGGGTTCTTGGATGCCATGTATGCTGCCTTTCAAGGCATGGCCACTAGAGCTCGGAATGAGCGACCGACTGAGGATCAGAAACAAGGGTATTTTTGGGAATTCAGGCGAGTGCCTATCCCCTCGTTTAATAGTGAGGGAGGACCCCAGGAAGTAGAGTTCTGGATTGACTCCATAGTCAAACACTTGAGTACTATGGGAGTCCCAGATGAATACTGGGTGGAATTTGCGGTATACAAGATGGAAGGGTTAGCAAACACTTGGTGGAAACAGGTCAAGAGGAGAATGGATGTCGTAGGGATGACCTGGGAGCAGTTTGAGGTGCTGTTCAATGACCAGTACTTCCCTCAGAGTTACAGGGAAGAAAAAGCACTGGAATTCATGTCGCTGCAGCAAGGTGACATGTCTATGAGGGAATATGAGGCTAAGTTTAATGACCTATCCCGGTTTGCGCCATCTCTAGTGGAGTCTGAACACATGAGATGTCTTAAGTTTGAGAGGGGCCTCAAGAACTCTGTGAGGAGATCCTTCGTGGCTCTAAGACTTCGGAACTTTCGGGATTTGGTAGCTGCTGCTACAAGGGTGGAACATGATAACTTGGCCTATCGCCAAAGCAAAGAAGAAGAGGCGG
>NW_010359351.1:0-788 GCF_000414095.1 Morus notabilis | reverse complement strand
CGAGTCTGAATTTTAGATTGAGAAGATTGTAAATTTTAAATTTCATTAGAGGTATTATGGTATTATGAAAGTTTTATTAATTGTACTATGTTGATTCCCGCACAATTTAAAAGCCAAAATTGTCTTTAGGTTGCTTCTGATTTTGGTTGTAGATTCTTGAAAAAGTCTTCAAAAAGCACTTTTAACGAGATTTACCAAACACTAAATGCAAGGTGAACAATTAAAACACTCACTTTGAAATCAAACACTTCCAATATAAATAAAGAATGTCCTAATTCAACAACTATGGCATACAAGCATTTTTTACACAAACCGTAAATTTAAAACATAAATAAGTTAACAGTTTAAATACATAAAGTCTATAAACTTATAAAAGTAAGAATTTGAAGTGTTGGACATTATTTTGGTCCCGTTCATTTCGCTGATTCGAGTTTAGAATTCGAGTTGAGATATAACTTTATGTGAGAGCTTTTTACTGTAATAAAAAAGTTAGATGTGATTGTTTGTAAGAGCTTTTTACTGTAGAAAAACTCGAATTCTAAACTCGAATCAGTGAAGTGAACGAGGCATTTACCTACTTTGAATATGTTCGGCCGGATAGGGTTATCTCGAGTTCATGTAACTCCACCCCGCGTCCCTACCCGCGCAGTACAGGTTAGATATAATTAAAACTGAAAATTAAATAAAAAATTAAAAACCCGTAATTTTCGAGTAGGACCGGCTCAGCTCGACCAAGTTTGTCAGAGTAATTTCTTCCGGCCCTAGGCTGACTTTGAACCTTACAAGGG
>NW_010359350.1:0-541 GCF_000414095.1 Morus notabilis | reverse complement strand
AGATTAAAATCCATAGATTTCATCTCAGCTTTCATGGCTTCTGTCCAGACGTTTGCATCAACATCCTCCATAGCTTCTTTGTAAGTATATGGATCTCTGTCATGTTCTAGAGATTCTGCCAAAAAGGTTTCCCCATTAGCCATGAATCTGTCAGGTTCATGTCTGATCCTCCCACTACGCCGAAGCCCCTTAGGTTGTTGTTGGGTTTCCTCTTCTACTCTGATTGGATTGGTTTCCAAAGGAACAGTCGGTATGACCAAGTCACTCGACATTTCCTCAAGCACCATTTTGCTACGAGGCTTAAAGTCGTTCATGTAACTTTCCTCCAGGAATGTTGCATTCGTTGAAACCACGACTTTATTTTCCTTGGGCTTATAGAAATAACCCCCTTTCGTCCCTCTCGGATAACCTACAAAAATGTACACTTCTGAACGTGCTTCCAACTTGTTCGCTTCCCTGTCCAGGACATGTGCAGGACATCCCCATATGCGGATATGGTTCAAGGATGTCTTCCTGCCCGTCCACAACTCGTGAGGAGTTT
>NW_010359349.1:0-464 GCF_000414095.1 Morus notabilis | reverse complement strand
GCTACAGCCCCACTGTTATTGCAATACAGTACCATGGGCCTATCAGCTTTCGAAACAATTTCCAGTGATATAAGGAACTTCTTAAGCCATACGGTCTCTTTTACAGCTTCACAAGCTGCCACATATTCAGCCTCCATGGTGGAGTCAGCTATGCAAGTCTGCTTAATACTCCTCCATACCACCGAACCCCCATTCAGGACAAACACTGATCCTGAAGTGGATTTCCTGGAATCCTTGTCCGATTGGAAGTTGGAGTCGGTGTATCCCGTCATAGTCAGGTCAGTACCTGAATATACAAGCATATAGTTCCTTGTTCTCCTAAGATACTTGAGGATATGCTTGACAGCAACCCAGTGCTCGGGTCCAGGGTTAGACTGGAGTCTACTCACTACGCCTACTGCGTAGCATATATCAAGTCTGGTGCAAAGCATTGCATACATGAGGCTTCCTACGGCTGAAGCGTA
>NW_010359348.1:0-2573 GCF_000414095.1 Morus notabilis | reverse complement strand
GTCAGCACTGCTTAGCCCAACCGCCTTCTTCAGTGGCCCTTTCTGCGGTCGAGAGATCTTCATCTTTCAACGTCGACGGCGCAATCAATCGACGCCATAAGGGATCGTCGCCCTAACTTGGACTTCGTCCTTGGGCCTTCGCCGTGGAATAGGAGGGGTCCGTAAGCGTCGAGGGCTCCTTGCTTGGTGGGGATTTAGTCAAGACCACGTGTCGCGATCTACTTCGTCCACATGTCCGTCACATTTTCCCACACAACAATATATATAACTATTTTCTTCTTGGTTGAATTTTGAATGTGTTGGCTTTTAACGTTTTATTTTGTTTCAAATTATATTTGTTTGTAATTTTATTTTATTTTATTTTTATAGAAATTTTTTGTTAAGAAAATAAAAAAGCGACAGATTGAGATATTAAGAGTTAAAATGGGTATAATGTAAATTACATCTATAAAAGAATATGTCTTAAAGTTTTTATTACCATATAATAATAATAATATGGAAATATTTATTAATATGATTGGGAGAATACAACCACTCAAAAAATTATTAAAATTACATATGTGAATAAATAGATAAAAAAGTCAAATATGTGTAGAAAAAAAAATTAATTTTGCTATTTTCTTTTTTAATTACTGTATCTGGTACACCTTCACACATTTAATATTTGCTATCTATTTATTTTAAAAAAAAACTACTTTTGATATATCATTTTTAAATGTACGGATTAAATTTAGTATAACTTTTAATATGTAGGCTATTTCTAAAGAGAGAAGATAGTTTAGGAACCTTAATGAGATAAAGTTAACAATTTTTTATTACCATATAATAATAATAATAATATGGAAATATTTATTAATATGATTGGGAGAATATAACCACTCAAAAAATTATTAAAATTACATATGTGAATAAATAGATAAAAAAGTCAAATATAAGTAGAAAAAAAAATTAATTTTGCTATTTTCTTTTTTAATTACTGCATTTGGTATACCTTCTCACATTTAATATTTGCTATCTATTTATTTAAAAAAAAACTACTTTTGATATATCATTGTTAAATGTACAGATTAAATTTAGTACAACTTTTAATATGAAGGCTATTTCTAAAGAGAGAAGATAGTTTAGGGACCTTAATGAGACAAAGTTAACAATTTTCATATAAAATTTAACTGAATGACTATTTATACTTTTTGAGTTCCGCAACTATTCATGAGAAAATATTGACTATAAAGACAATTTTAGAGAGAGAAAAAAGTTCAAGACTATTCATGAATTTAACTATAAAAATATGTATAATGAACAATTTAATACAGATTTTACCCGTTAAAAAATAAGAGACCTACTGATAATATATTTTTTAAGGCCTATTGTAAAAAACTCATTTCTTCCGTGCGAGTGGGTAATGGGTATGTTTGGGGATCCAGATCCTCTATCTAATTTTTAGTGTCTTAATTGATGTCTAACCAATTAAATCATATTATATCGTCCTATGATAAGCACAAAAAATTTAGTTAAAAAGTAGTTTAAATTTTTTATATGAGGTGACATGATATTATCAGTTATACACCAATTATGACACTAATAATCATGTTTGGGGCTCTGGGCATATCACATATGTGTATATTACTTATTAGTTAATTAATGTATATCAACGAGAGATTCTAAAAAAAAGTGTATTAATGAGAGGCCATTTAATAAAACCCTTCAAAAAAAAATATTACATATTAAAAAAAATTTAACTTGTGAAGGAATTATTTTTGCACTGTTCTTAAACACATAGCACCTTTTTGGTATTTATAATAAAAACACTTCGTGAATATAACTAATTTATGCGACCTGAATAGAACTAAGTTTGTTCTTCGTTCAATAAAGGTTTCACACATCTATTTGCAAAACCATAAAAAAAATCAACAAACCAACAAAGAAAAAAAGCAGTTTAGCCATTATGTGAAGATTTTTCTTCTTCTTCGGCTTCTTTTTTTTTTTTTTTTTTTTCTCTCAAAACACAAGCAGACATTCAAAATTTTTTTTTCTTGTTAAACGACATTTAATTCATTAGTTAAGAGCAAATTCCTTTCTATATTATACTATATACTATAAGAAACAATCCTTTTACTATTTCTTAAACAGTGTCTAATCTTTTTTATTCTTCAACTTTTAAAAAATTCTGTTTGTATCCTCTGATTTTTATTTTTACCATTTTACTCTCAACTTCTTATTCCTTCGTTTGTTTTTTATTTGAGCACTTTGATCATTTCTGTCTAGGCTTCATTTGGTTGTTACTAATCAACACGTGTCACACTCACTATTAACATCTATAAACGGTTGCTCTGTTTACCATTTTTACGTCAAATTTGTTGCTAATAAGTAATATCCATAAATTCTGCCAAATGGACTACAATACTACAAAACTTACACATCATAGGCTCTGCACACGTATTCTTATTGTACCTAAAGGGCATCAGATTCCTCACTCAAAATCCAAGATCTCAAATCACTATCCCAATATGCTTCATTTCAATCTCCTACATTCTTTACACTATATATATATATATATATATATATATATATAT
>NW_010359347.1:0-1331 GCF_000414095.1 Morus notabilis | reverse complement strand
TTTTGGTCTCTAATGCCCTAAAATTTATTTATTTTTTTATTTTAGTCGTCTTTTACTCTTTTTTATTTTTACCTTGAAATTCTATTTTTTTTATTTTTGTCCTTTTTACCTTAAAACTTATTTATTTTTTCATTTTAATCCTTTTTTATCCCTTTTTTACTCCTTAATTACCCTAAAACTTCATTTTTTATTTGAAAAAATACATTAAATAACATATTTTATATATGCTTTTAAATTAAATAAAATATTTTTTAAAACTTAGTAAATTATAGCATATGTATATTTTTAATTCTGAAAAAATGTATTCTTTACCAAATTTACCTAGGGTTTTAATTTTTTTTTCTTTCTCAGATCCCTCAGCCACCACCTTTCTTTCCCTCTTTCTTCTGTTCATATGCTCTCTCTTTCTCTCTCCTCATAACCGAATCTCAGTACAGGTCACACTTTTTCTCCCCTCCCCGCGCCTCTCTCTCTCTCCTCGAGCGGATCGTTTATGACAACGACCGGACTGGATCGACGGCGACTGGAGATTTGGAACAACGTCGATTTTGGAAAACTCTCGCCGTTGTGGAGCACGATGCTCCTCGCAGAAATCGTCGGATCTGGTCTACATCACCGATATCGTGGACGGATCTTGTGCTAGCATTGACGGTGAATCTCATGGAACTCACCGGTGGCGCCTCATTTTTTCGATCTTGCCGCTTTCTCTCCTCCTTCTCCTTCCTCTGAATCGCTCCTGAACCTGCGCCCTCGATCTCGACGATTCTGATCTCTTGATCGTTCTTTGATGAGGATCGTCGCCGTAGCTCGCAGCCCTGCTATGGTCTTGGAGGGAGCTTTGTGCAGGTCGGTTGTAGATCGAAGACGATGAACTGGAGATTTGACAGGTTGATGTTCTGATTGCATTGTTCTGAGTTTGTGATTTTGGGATTTTCATCTGATTTTAGGATTATTTTTGTATAACTGATTTTTTTATATCTGAGTATCAGATCTGAGTTTGATTTTCGGATTTGTCTGAGTTTGTGAGTTCTGGATATGAGATTTTTATTTCACGATTTTTGTGATTTGGTTACTGGCTAGAGTTTTCTGTAGAGTTTGAGTTTGGCGATTTTATTTTTTTGATTTTGGATTTTAAATCCGGTAAATATTGTATTTATTAATAAATATTTCATTGATTCTAAATTTGAATTTAATAAATACTGTATTTATTAGTAAATATTTCGCTGAATAAGTTTGAATTTGGTAAATATAGTAGTTACTGGTCGCCGAAATCGGTCGTCGGATTTTCAAATAAATATGATAAATATAATATTTACTCTTAAATAAGGTAT
>NW_010359346.1:548-781 GCF_000414095.1 Morus notabilis | reverse complement strand
GAACGACGACAACTTTTGGTGTCGTAATGGGGTCCATCAGCAGTTAGATAGATGCTCTCTTCGTGATCTACGACTGCCACGGGAATGGCGAAAAGTTTTCATGTCGTAAGGGGGCCCATAATCCGTCAGATCGAGCCTCTCTTCGCACTCTACACCCGCCATGGGAACGGCGAAAACTTTTGGTGTCGTAACGGGGCCCATCAACCGTTAGATCGAACCTCTCTTCGCGATCT
>NW_010359346.1:0-239 GCF_000414095.1 Morus notabilis | reverse complement strand
ACCGCTCAAAACTTTTGTTGTGTAACGGCGCCCATCAACCGATAGATCTAATCTCTGTTTGCGCTCTACTACTGCCACGGGAACGGTGACATCTTTTGGTGTCGTAACGGGGCCCATCAGCCGTTAGATCGAAGCTCTCTTCGCGCTCTACAACCGCCCCGGGAAGGGTGACCAATATTGGCGTCGTAATGGGGCCCATCAACCGTTAGATTACAGAAGCTCTCTTCGCGATCTACGAA
>NW_010359345.1:0-844 GCF_000414095.1 Morus notabilis | reverse complement strand
TTTCTGGGCATCTTCAAAGCTTCAAACTTGATCTTCCATGCTTCTTTTTTATTCAAAATCAAAACCCTAATTCTACCCAAAAGCCAGAATTACAATAATTCTAATCCTGAATTAAATTACAAGTAATTTAATTTGAATGAATTTAATGCGATCCATGGAACCATATAATTAACGACCAAATCCATCATCCATATATTCATCATCAGGAATCAAATTAAACATCCATGCCTACCCATCACATACATACATAATTAAATATCACATATTTTATATATTAATTTTGATTATCAAATCATCGGAGCATAAATTAATATCGTCTATAGACCGCTCTGATACCAATGATTGGTCTCCGAATCGAATTCGGATGCGGAAGCGTAGTGCGCGGATCGTGTATAACAAAAATTTTCATAAAACTTTTGAGATATTTTATAGATTATATTAATTTATGCACGAATAAATTAATCTCATTAATTCATTTATTAAGAACTAAATTATGAAAAATACCTAGAGGCCGACTCGGATGATAACTAGAGTTCTTTAACCTCGAACAATCCTTGCTCCAAAACTTTGTGTTTAGAAAACCAATGTCTTCCTCGTCAATTCCTAGAATTCATGAAGACGTGTGTGTGGGCACACATGAGACAAAACGGGTTATAATAAACACTCGAATTTCCACAAACACCAACGCATGCACGATGTGGAATTTTTGGAGAAAAATTTTTCCTTCTCACTCTTAGAGAATTTCGGCCACCTCTAAAATTAGGGTAAAAATTCATTCCGAAAACTGTCTCAAAAATTGTATCCACAATTTTCTACTATTCTCTTATTCATAGAGTAGAAGTCA
>NW_010359344.1:0-773 GCF_000414095.1 Morus notabilis | reverse complement strand
AGTCTGCACCACATAGCCACTCTCATAACGTAAAGATAAAATAGTTAATCTATATATATATATATATATTTTTTTTTTTTTGCTTTTTTAAAAAAAATTTTTATACTGCTATCGTATTGAAACATCTTTTCCACTTAACGTAAAAATTAATAGTTACTTATGGGATTCTTTTGCCCAATCATTTTTTTATCTTTGCCTCTTAGATCTTGGAAGTATGTCAACTAACTAGTAGATGAAATCAGGACTATCAGAGTTTTGTAGGCGATTGAAATAGTTATATTGAGTATTGTTGTATTTGTTTGTAACCCAAAGCCTCCCAATGTGAATATTTGATTTCTTTAATTATTATTATTCTATTTGTTTGTTTTTTATGTTTGAATTATTGTTCAAATCTTTTCTTACGAAATTTTAATTTTTATTCAATTTTTTTTTCTTTAAAATCTATAAACCAAACTGGCACATTACATCATTTGTTATATAGAGATGATTAGAAATATATTATGCTGCTTCGCTTGATCTTGTATACTTACAAAACTAATCCACCATCAAATTGCATTCTCTCGGACAAATTAAAATCGGTAGACTTTTGCTCGCAGATATGCATTCATAGAAAGCCCACACAAGTATGGAAGTCGAACATATGGAGGAAAAAAAAAAGGAAAAAATAAATATGAAAGAGAAAAAAAATAAATATTTTTCGCTTTGTTTAAAACTTTAAAGAAAATTTATAGAAAAATAATCAAGAACACAGGGATACAATTACGCTGATATAA
>NW_010359343.1:0-671 GCF_000414095.1 Morus notabilis | reverse complement strand
CAACACCTGGAGACAGAAACCAAACAATAATTGACTCCACAACATAAACAGATTATTTATAAATAAATAATAAGAGACTTTTGTCTCCTATTGAATTCAAGACTCAAAATTAGATTCATAAAAAACATGATGTTCCGTTAGAGAAGTCAAATGAACCACGTTTTGATTGCACATTGACGTATATAATTTAAAGAGGGTGCACAAATGACAAGGTTTAAAGTCACTCTCTTCTGCACCTACAGAGGGATTGACACACACAAGCACAGAGGGAGAGAGAGAAAGAGAATGAGAAAAACTAGCCCTATAGGCTATAGTAATTCTATCGTTATTCCACAATTAATTATAGATCCCAATAAGTGCTGCTTTTTTTCAATTATATTCACAATATCAGGGTTATAAGACAAGAACCTTCGAGATAGTTAGAGCAGGGCTCCACTGCTCCTTCAAGATATCAAGGCAAATGCTTCCATTGCTGTTTATGTTTGGGTGGAACACCTTTGTTCTAAATGCCACCTGCAAAAGCCCTCCAATGTCAGAGAGAGAGAGAGAGAGAGAGAGAGGGAGAGAGAGAGAGAGAGGGAGAGGGAGAAATCGGACCCCTACAATCCGATGCAATTATGCAATATGTGATTACGTGACAATGACAGCAGCACCCTAGTTCTGTCGGCAAA
>NW_010359342.1:0-1158 GCF_000414095.1 Morus notabilis | reverse complement strand
CTACAGTAAAAAGTTCTCAGAAACAGTCACATCTAACTTTTTTATTACAATAAAAAGCTCTCATAAACAGTCACATCTAACATTTTTACTACAGTAAAAAGCTCTTAATAAAGTCACATCTCAACTCGAATTAAAAACTAAAATCAGCAAATTAAACGGGCCCTTAGAGTTAAATTTTCTACCGAAACTCAATATATGTGTGAGTTGAACGGGAATTGAATATGCTAAAAGATATCTAGGTATTACCTAATTTGGTATTACTATCAACATAATTCATAGAATTTGGTATTCAATTCAACCATATAACTGTGCATTACTTGTCTTTTTGTCTACGTGAATACGATTGAATTCAGGACACCCAACCCAAGCATGAATTTTGTATTGAGTCCCAAGTTTAGCTGTGTTTTGGACCAGGCACATGCTAAATGTACCCTATCCCAAATTTGAAATGACAAGTAGTACATTATGATAATTTTTTTTTTTTGGTCAACTGGATATCATGAATGGTGTTTTTTCATACACTAATTTTGTAACGTGCTCTGTACGTATTCCGCGTTACAGTTACAGACACCTAAAAAATTTTATTGTTTATTGAATGATGAGAAATTTATTTATACAAACGTTTAAGGATTTTTAAAGTTATTCTAAAATAAATACGTGTAAAAACAACAGTTGACAAAAAAAAAATTTAAGTAGCGATACATTTGAAAAAAAAAATATAAAATAGAAACATATGTGAAAAAAATTATTCTCTGAAGAGTAAAATGAGAAACAATATATTTTTAAAAAAACACACAAAAAATGAAATATACAAAAAATTCACAAAAACTAAAAAATAAGTAAATAAAATATAAGTGGAAGGACCGTAGCAGCTCTAAAAAAAGAACTTTATCTTTTTATGTATCGTTAGATGTTAGATTAATTTACACGAAAATCCATGTCCCATTGTATACAAAAGAGTAGACGAACTATAGGGTGCGTTTGGAACTCGTTTCAAAATGATTTTGTTTTTTGTATGAAAATGAAAACGGAAACGTTTTCATTTTCATTTTGGAATCATTTCTGAAAATGCATTTAGTAGTTTTATTCCGAGATTATTTTTAGTTTTAAAAAAACTGAAATTGTATTTGGTGGTTTAATTTTTAAAAACATGTAATA
>NW_010359341.1:0-823 GCF_000414095.1 Morus notabilis | reverse complement strand
CGTACCCCGAGTCGACGAGGTAAAATTTTCCTACACTTATACGTATATTCATTAACAAATAAGCGTACGGATGAAGTATTTGAAATGTTAGTGTACATATAAAAAATCATTGTAGGCGGACCTGTGGCGGTGTCAGAAATCTTTTGTTCGTGGATTCTAAGGCGGCAGCCAGTACTCTCGCATCATGTGCGGAACCCTCCCATCCAGATAACATGTACGTAAATTTCATATCAAAAGTGTACACGGCAAGCACATTAAGTGAAAAGAACCCCTTCCTATTTCTGTAAAGTTCAGCAGTTTCACGAGGGGGAACACATGGGACGTGAGTACCGTCAAGTGCTCCAACACAATCCTTCATAGTTTACAAGAGTTATGTTGGTTATATTAAACAACGTAATAATTTTTAGAAAGCATTATAAACCGCATTAAAATTTAGATGTGGCTAATTAATGTAGATTACCGAACTTACATCGAACCACAGCGAGTATTTGTTTCCACTTGCAATTATGTGCGGGTCAACGGTTTCAAAATCTGGATGTCTAATGAAGTCTTTCTTCAATGTGCATACTGCCTCAAGAACTTTGGTGAAGTACTCAGACACCGTTGATCCAGATCACTGCCAAGTGTCTTGCGCCTCCCTGTTAGTTTGGTTCTGACATAATATAGTTAGGAATATGAATAATTGCTCATCAACATTTAGGTGGGCGGTCGGTTGCAATAAGCCCCTTTCCTCAAGGGTAAAACTTAGGCGCAAGAATGCATCATTACTCATATGGACTTTGTCATACATCACTGTTGGACTACGTTCCAGATAATAATTCAC
>NW_010359340.1:0-511 GCF_000414095.1 Morus notabilis | reverse complement strand
GTCTATGGCTAGTATATCATATTTAATAGTTTGTATTATATTATATTGCATTGTATTATTATAATCAAATAAGCATTCCTCTAGGGTCAAATCTAGAAACCCCGACCCTGTTCCAACACCAAGTCTAGTTTCTCTAACACCGACTAAAGAAGAGAGAATTTTCAGCCAAAAAAAAAAACACACTAAAGAACGGAGAACTTCAAAAGTCAATAGTATAAAATGCACAAACTCGAAATGATATTTTCTTCATTTATCATCGATCAAATACACTTAAGCAGCTTGATGCCTTTAAAAGAGATGAGGAGGCAGCGGCCCAAAAATACAAACTATAAAATGAACCGAGAAAAAGGGGAAAAAAGAAATAAATTGCCCTCAAGAGCATATTAGGCAACTAAATATTCCATCACACAATTATTAGACCAATAAGAAAAGACTTTTTTTTTATTGTTTTTGCTTGTCATATTTCCCAATTCAATCCACAGCCTTTTTCCTCACATCACTCACTTGGCAC
>NW_010359339.1:675-933 GCF_000414095.1 Morus notabilis | reverse complement strand
AAAAGTGTATATTCGAGTCATGGATCTTTCTCCCTCCAAAAAAAAAAAAGTTCTCTTGACCAGACTTTGAATAACTCGTGAACATGGCAAAACCACTAGTTTAAGGGTCAGGTAGTTTGGGTACTTAAAATTGTATGAAGAAAAAAAAAATACACGGCGTTATTTTATTCGTAAATATTGATATTAATACATTTAAATGTAAAGTAAGTGAGATAGTTTTATTGATTCCTATTATGCTCTGTTCTGTTCTTTCTCCTA
>NW_010359339.1:0-309 GCF_000414095.1 Morus notabilis | reverse complement strand
GGGTTTTTTTTTTTTTTTTTTTTTTTTTTTTTGGCTGATCAGGTTAGTAGTTACTAGTTATACTACTTTCTTGTTGGGAGTCTAGAAAACAATAAAGCCAATAATGTTTTGCCACCACGGCAGCGACAAAGTCCAATCCCCCAAGGAAATTAGACACTGTTTAAAAATTCCATAATTCAATGGCGAAGGACAGCCATGGGAGCTGTAATTTTAAAAACTTGATTCTTCTTCTTTTTTTTTTTGAGGAAAAGTTTGATCCACTTTTGATGTTTTTATGAATTTTTTATTGTGCGTTTATTTTTATTCCCT
>NW_010359338.1:0-493 GCF_000414095.1 Morus notabilis | reverse complement strand
AAGATAACATCATGCATTAGAGTACAAAATAAAATAGCATATCTTATATGTCATTTGGCACCTTTAATTAATAAATATAACATGGTTTTATTATTTAATTGGAGATGGTCTAAATGTGTTTAGTATTTGCATTTTCTGCACAAACTTTCATCCGAAATAAAAAATCTATTCAAGACTTAGCGCTACCACATTTTTCTAAAGAACCCAATTAAGAAGGCATTTTCTTGCAGCATTTTATCAGATTTACCAACGGCTGATTTCTTTGCATTTTGCTTTTGATAAAAGAAGATTGTTAGTTAAGCATCATTTGTTAGCATTGGGTTAGAAGGCAATTATTGGTATTATTATATCTCATTCAGTTCGTCGATTCGAGTTTTTAATTTAAATTAAGATGTGACTTTATATGAGAATTTTTAATTGTAACTAGAAAAAATTAGATGTGATTATTTTTTAGAGTTTTTAACTGTTATAAAATTAGAATTAAAAACTCGAA
>NW_010359337.1:0-568 GCF_000414095.1 Morus notabilis | reverse complement strand
AACTTAAAAGAACATGAACTCGAATAAAGTTGTAACTCGAGTTGCATTTGTTTTGAGTTTTTCACTCAAAAGAAAAAGCCCTTAGTATTTGAAATAACATTATGTATTGGAGCAAAAATAAAAACACCATATCATAGCATATTTTTTAATGCTAATATACAATTAACAGTAGTATTTGCATTGTATATGACAACAAAAATGGAGACAAATACCCCTTAAAGTGCATAAGTTCAAATTTTTACCCGCTTGATTAATATATTTTTTAGTTAAATAACTATATTAGTAAAAAATGTATTAATCCAAAATAAACAATATACCATAGCATACTTTTTAATGCTAAATATACAATTAGCATTAATATTTGCATTGTATAAGATAAAAAAAAAGAATGGAGACAAATACCTCTTAGAGTGTACATGTATGAATTTTTACCCATTTGATTATTATTTTTTTAGTCAAATAATTATATTAGTTAAAAAGATATTAATAAAAAATAAAAAGTAAAAATCTAGACTTATGTTTTAGTGAGAAATTTTCTAAAAACAAAATAATTCAGCCAAAAAAAAAA
>NW_010359336.1:0-574 GCF_000414095.1 Morus notabilis | reverse complement strand
CGGGGCTGTCCCGGGGCTGTACCGGGGCTGCCCCGGGGCTGTACAGGGGCAGTTCCGGTGCTGTCCCGGGGCTGACCCGGGGCTGTACCGGGGCTGTCCCGGGACTGTACTAGGGCTGGAACGCGATTAATTATGAATCTCTAATAAATTCCGTTATTAAATAGAGTATTCAATGTTAATCAATGATGGTCATATATGTATTAATCTTAATTCTGAGTAATTAATAAACTCCTATTTATGATATTATGTTCTTTGACATATTGAGTAATGACACTTGTGAATAGTGTCAAAGTCTTGGTATATTGGGAGCATTGTAAAATAAATAGCCGGGAATATTAATTTACAAGATGAAATCCATGCCTTCATAATGAAGTAGATGGACGGTTCCTGTAAGTGTTGATTCGGGACTTGAATAATAAGAGCGCTCAATTTTTTGATTGGATCATAAAATATATTATTCATTAGAGGATCAATGGTACTTATGGAGAAAGTTATAATTAAAGAGGTTAACGAAAAATACCTAGGTTTAATTATGAACCGTTTATGGAGGATTAATTCGTATGTAGTGACTATA
>NW_010359335.1:0-510 GCF_000414095.1 Morus notabilis | reverse complement strand
ATGCCGCTTTTACAGACATTGTGGATGTTGTGCCTTTTGTCAAATGGCTGGACGATGAACTCTCCTACCTGGTAAAATTCATTTCTTTTTACACTCACTATTAGTTATCAGTCATTTTCCACCAAAAAAAAGAAGAGGAAATTATAATAAGGTTTGAGTTTCTAATTAATTAATTTATTTTTTCAGGTGGACGAGAGGGCGGTGCTGAAGCACTTCGATTGGCCGGAGCAAAAGGCCGACGCCCTGCGCGAGGCTGCATTTGGGTATTGTGATCTGAAGAAGCTTGAATCCGAGGCGTCGTCGTTTTGCGACGACCCTCGGCAGCCATGTGGCCCGGCTCTGAAGAAGATGCAAGCTTTGCTTGAAAAGTAAATACTATCACTCTCTAACAAAGCAATATACGTATAAATGTGCTCTAATTATTTAAAACCTGTCACGCTTTAATTATAATAGATAAACTTATGGATGATAATGATTAATGATAATCATATTTTTTTGTAACAGATTGGA
>NW_010359334.1:0-1171 GCF_000414095.1 Morus notabilis | reverse complement strand
GTCCATTTCCGGGCTGCTTGAGCCTGAGCCCGAAAATTTATTGTTGGATGGGCTGACAGTTGGGCCTGCCCGCCGAGCCCAAAAAATTCAGGCCTCAGGCCGGCCCGCTGGCCCAAAGTTCTAACACTATTTTCAGTATTAATCTTAGTCTAATATCCTATTCTTGATAGCTAGTCAAAATAGAAATAATCAATCAACGTACATGGATGAACAAGAATAAAATTAGCAACCATTCCATAAGCAAACTATCTTTCTTATGACCTTAGTTCCATTAACAATCCATGCTAAGAACAACTTAGCTCATGGCTGAATTTACAAAAACCGATTGCTCAGTATAATTCATTGTTCAACTAAGATCACAATTCAAAAGAAACAAAAGAAATTGACGACCACAGAGAGATAGAAGAAATGTCAGCTGATTTAGAGCTCAAATCTCTTGTTTCCTATTTTCTTCATCGGGTAGCCTTCAAGTTGCAGCTTCCTCTGCTCTCTTCCTTTTTTCTCTCATACTTTCTTTCTTCTATTTTATTTTTTGGTTCTTGCTTCTCTTCCCCTTGGCGGCGCTTTTTCTTCTAAAGGATGTATTATACCTTTGTTTAGGGCACCAAGTAAGGACGCTAAAGTGTCACCAAGTGATTGGTTTGGGCAGAAAATGACATGTGCACAAGACTCATCCTTGTGTACTTTTTTTTTCTCTTGCAGTGTCATGCGCTGATGTCATCCACTAAGCTGTCTGCTGCCCAATTTTACTGCAACAAAATATTGTAGCATTTTCTTCACAATTCCTGCAATTCACACCAACGCACCATAGAACACAACTCAACCCTTTTTGATTCAGTTTTCTTCAAAATCACCTCAAAAATAGCACATATACAAATCTTAGCAGAGTGCATCACAAGAACTAAAAGTTGAACATATAATACAAAAAAAACAAACAACTTTGCCCTTTGATTAGCCAACTTTAAGCCTAGAAATTCCTAAGATAATTCTAATTCCTAGAGTTATCACACCCCCAAACTTAAAGTATTGCTCATCCTCGAGCAAACCAAAAACAAAAACAAAACAAAAAATGAATTTTGTGGATGAATTCTCAAGAAGTATTTCCTCAATAATTGAATTGGGAACATCGCTTAGAGAAAGGCACAATTTCCAACCATGTGTTGATTTTAAA
>NW_010359333.1:0-281 GCF_000414095.1 Morus notabilis | reverse complement strand
CAAAACAATTTTGAATTCATCACATATTCATGCAAGATGCCAATATCAATGCATATCATATAATCTAATCGCATAAACACAAATCATGCATGATCAAAACCTTGTCTTTGATACCAATTGAAGGATCATGTTGTGATTTTTAAGTGAAAAATCATTTAAACAACAACAAATTTGTAGGCAGAAATTTCAAAAATTTTAACATATCATTTAATTCCGAATTAAACACAAATCCCAATGATAGATTCATGCATGATGTGTTTATGGAGAAAAGAATAAGATGA
>NW_010359332.1:0-496 GCF_000414095.1 Morus notabilis | reverse complement strand
GAAAGGAAAATGCGTAATTATAAAATTGACATTAAAAAAATGTAACACTCAAATTTATTAATATTATACTTTCTAAATGTCGTTGTTTCGTTAAATAAATGTCAGATTGCATTTTTTATTTAGACAAATAATGTTGAAAGCACCGTCTTTCTGCGAGGACCATTGCAACATCCATATGGATACATATATCTATCTTTATCTATTTTGGTTAGGTGAAGGCATGAAGGCCCAATATATTGCACATAAGAGAGTAAATGCCCTTATAAAAAGTCATGAAAATCAGCCTTAATATTAATCCCACCAAACCAGGATACTGTAAACTGGGAAAAGTACAACAAAACACTTGGCTAGTGCAGGAGACAATGTGTGGGAAAGGGACTAGTAGTCTCTTGGCGTCCCATAATTCCAAAATTTTTTTTTTTTTGGGGTTAAAATAAGGATCTCAGCTTGCTTTTGATCTCTCTGGAGAAGAAAGAAGTTCACATGAGGAAGAGAT
>NW_010359331.1:0-2172 GCF_000414095.1 Morus notabilis | reverse complement strand
AAGAGTGAGGGTATAACAAAATGTCATTTGAATTTTAATTTGTAACATCTATTTTTCTTGAATTTTAGAAATCTTACAAATTTTCCCCTTCTGTTAAATTATGGACGGAAATTGACACTTGGGCGCGAATTCGTAGCAAGAGTGAGGGTATTAAGCATGCTATTACAAAATTGCCCCTAAAATTAGAGTAATATGGAATTAAGTTATATTTTTTTTTTTTTTTTGACAAATCTCTCATCTTTCTTCCTCGCTGCTCTGAACTTGGAGATTTATCTAATTTCTTCCATAGTAGTCTTCTTCAGTTTCTGATCTGTTTGTTTGGAATTGATTTATTTGGGGACGGTGATGATTATTGTGATAAAAGGTCTCGTTCATTGTAATGGGCTCTATAGCCCTTGCCGACCATCCTGATATATCACCACCCATATTCCGAGTTCCTTCTCATCTTCAAGAAAATCTTTTTCTCCCAAATTTCTTATTCTGGTTTCTGAAAATTCTTCCTTTTGTTAGAAATTTGGTTCAAGGATTATAAATTTTTGTTTGATTTTATGCGGCCGATGATTAAATTCTTTTATTTAGACAAGCATATGTCTGAAATATTGCGTTGACAAATCTATTCTTCTCTAGGAGGCCGTAGAGTTTCCTTCTTTATTTGGTAGTTTTTTTTTTGTTTTTGTTTTTTTAGGAAAAAAAACTGATTCTTTAATCAGATTGCCAAGCATATGTCTGAAATATTGTGTTGACAAATCTAATCTTCTCGCTTCTTTTTTTTTTTTTTTTTGCTCTGGGTTTCTTTCTTTAGTTCTAGGGTTTTGATTGAATTGGGAAAAAAAAAATGAGGGCTTAAAAGCGTTAAAAGAACCTCAATAACAAATTTATTAATGCATTTACTAAAATACCCTTAAAATTGGCATCAGGTGCGCACCACGTGTTAATTTCCGTCCATAATTTAACAGGAGGGGAAAATTAATAAGATTTTTAAAGTTAATTCGAGGGAACGTATATTATAAATTGAAGTTCATGGGGTATTTTGTTACACGGTCTAAAGTTTGAGAGGCAATCGTGTAATTTGTCCAAATATGTTACATGTGATGATAGTAACTAATTTTTGACTTAATTAATCATGCATGACACTTAGTAATAATTAACTATAATAATCTTACAAACAATCCAACAATAATTAAATTTGAAAAAAAAAACATATTATATATGGATAATAGGAATTACTTTTGTCATATGTATATATGGCGAAATGAAAGGTAAATTGAGGTGCTGCCGGCGGTTAAGATCACTTGTGTTTTTGGTGAAGTACGTAGGGTTGGTTAATTTACACATCTTTTTATGGATCTTTTTTTTTTTGAAGCTTTTGGGGGGTTTCCCTCGTTTTCTTGTTATGAATTGACCATATTGAAAGAGACTAATTGATCATGGGTCTGTTTAGTTCGCTGATTTGAATTTTTAATTCGAGTTGAGATGTGATTTTATGTGAAAACTTTTTACTATAATAAAAAATTAAATGTGACTATTTTTTAAAATTTTTTACTGTAGCCAAACTCGAATTCTAAACTCGAATGGTGAAGTGAACGGGGCCCATGTAAATTAGGCTCTTTCAGAATATTTTTGGCCTTTGGACCCCAGCAGCCATGTGCGTCTTCTGACCTGCAGATCTCTCCCTCACTCATTCACAGGTCACAAGACAATGCACGGTCACGCACACACAGGAAAATTTTGTAAAGCTCAAGTAAACATTATATATGTTGCATGATCCACCCCCACGCGCATGCAACTCAAGCCAAATTCTTCTTCTTCTTCTTCAATCTTCACGACCATTGCTAACTAGATTATTGTGAGAGGATTTTGCCTAAACCCCTTCTTTTTTACAAGAATGGTTAACTGATATCAAAGTTACTCAAAACATCTTAATTAAGTTATAAATCCGTACTTGATATCCATTTAGTTCGCTGATTTGAGTTGAAATGTGACTTTATGTGAGAGCTTTTTATTGTAGTAAAAAAATTAGATGTGACTGTTTTTTAGAACTTTTTACTGTAGTAAACTCGAATCGGTAAAAAAGCAGTGTGTGATTGACCGGTGATTTTTCAATGAATTGGATAATAAAATCAACATTGTGTTAAGTTTCTCGCTTATGTTTATTATGAAAGCAAATTTCAA
>NW_010359330.1:0-486 GCF_000414095.1 Morus notabilis | reverse complement strand
ACATCTCAACTCGAATTCTAAACTCGAATCAGCGAAGTGAACGGACCCGAAATATCAAAACCTTTTTATAATTATTATTTTTAATATTTGTCGTTGGTTAGCTAAAACTTCCAAGTTGCATTTTGGTATGAGGACATGCAAAGCACGTGATGGATGGAGTTTGTCTCCGTTCACAAGAAGTCATCAATCAAGTAGACCAAAACAGAAAAGGGCAATAAATTTTGGGGACCTCTTTGCAAGGATCATATGAGTTACAATGATTTAATATCTTGGCCTATTAATTATCGTTAGAAGGGTTGGACAATATAATATATATGAATGCTTTTTTTGCGCTGCTACGCCAACTAAAACATTTGTTTTTCCCTATTTTATAACCGAATATAAATGTGGACGAATTTTTAATGGTTAGATTTATACATTTATGTGTATATATATATACGTGTATGTATATGCATATAGGTGTATGTATATGTAATAGTGTATGTA
>NW_010359329.1:0-783 GCF_000414095.1 Morus notabilis | reverse complement strand
ATTCCGTAAGTGTACCGATCGTATAAATAATAAAGTGTACTAAAATACATATATTGCTATCGTATAAATAATAAAATGTACTAAAATACATATATCGCTATTACAGAAATTGTATCACCAAAAATACAATATAGAAGTCATGCAAGTCTCAAATTAATTAAAAGAATTTACTAAATAAAGGTTCACTAAGTGATGTAAGGAAAAAGTACAAAATAAATGTAGGTAAGAATAACTAGAAGCAAGAATTTCACGTTGAGTTTTTAAATCAGTAATTAAATGAGCTAGGATTATTAATTTTCTCTTAATTGTAAGTCCGGCAGGAAAATATTACAGGAAATGCTATAGCATATTTACACCTGTTAACTGAAACTTAACTTTTGCATAAAATCCTTTTGAATTAATTATGATTAAGCTTCTTCAAACCATTTTCAGCATATTGCTATGTGAATCTAATTCTCAGAATGCAAATCTTAGCATCAGTTTTAATGAGTTATACAAGATGAATAATATATCCTTATACCATTTACAAATCAACAAACTTAAACAAGAATATTGAACTTGCATCGTCCATGTTAGATCCAACTCAAATTAACCTTTCTAGTATTAATCTCAGTCTTGTATCTTATAGTTGATGACTAGTCAAAAATAAAAATAAGCAGTAAGCACACATGGATGAACATGAATAAAAGCTCAAGCAATTCAAAAATTAACCATCATTAATTCTTATAACCTTAGTTCCATCAATAATCCTAACAAAGTAGTACTTAGCTCATAATTGGAATT
>NW_010359328.1:0-642 GCF_000414095.1 Morus notabilis | reverse complement strand
CTCAAGAATTGGAGTTCAATTAAATGCGAAGCATTTTCTTTTCTATTGGTATTTTTTAGAATCTTGTATGGGGACCTGAAGTTGTTATTGTGACATCAATATTTGAGTAATGAATTTTGCAGGAAATTTTTGAAGAGTTGAGGAAATGTGAGGAATTTGCTGATAACCAAGTTATTGCTTCCTTAGATGAAAAGGATCTTGAGTATCTTGAAGCTGCTTGTATGCTTCACAACATTGGGCATTTCACTGGTAAAAAGGGCTATCATAAGCAGTCTTACTGTATTATCATGGTAAGACTGCTTCATTCCTCCTAGGGGTATTTGATTTTTAGTGGAATTCTTTTGAAAGGTTCGTGGTAGTCATAGTTTTTGTGTAGGTGTAATTATCGATGAATAGAAAGTTGGAAGTTGTAGAATGTGAAATAACCGTGTCATTAATGTTGCTAGGCTAATATGCGTTGAGAAATTCACATGAAAGGTAAAAGGTTCTTATGGTTTCAGTCTTATATGCAGAATGGCGACCATCTTCATGGTTACAGTGCCGAGGAAATCAAGGTATGCTTTTTCCGTATTGAATGCTGTGCCCTGATGAATTATGAAGGTGCTCTCTGCTGATTTTTACTTTCAAATTACAGTTGATAGC
>NW_010359327.1:5181-17631 GCF_000414095.1 Morus notabilis | reverse complement strand
TGTGCATGTCGTGTCTAAAATTCTTAAAAAGAACAATGATTTTCATGTTCAATATCCGGACTGAAACATCTCCTATATCACTAATGTGCACCAAACCCGTGCATATTTGGCCTAAAATCACCATTTTTAACTTGTTTTAGAAATCAACCTGAAACTATGTTCATTTTTGGGAAAAGGCTATTTCACAAAAGTTGTTCAGAATGAATTTTCTTCAATTTTGATGTTAGTTTCTTTTTGAAATTAAGCTTCTATCTTGGTCCTTTAGTCAAAACAAAGTCAGGTACAATTTTTGGGTCAATAACCTAGTTTTCAACTTTGGTATGAAACTGAGAATTTTTAACATTTTAGGTTTTCACATATATTCGGTCACCTAATCAACTTATTTTACACATCTCATTCCTCTTATTCTTCATTATAAGCCGAATTGGTTCAACTTTCAAACTTAATTTCGCAGAGTTTCGCCTAATTTTTCGTGTTTTCCGAGCTAATCATAGTTCATTTTATCCGTTGTTTCAAGCGCTCAAAGATATATCACAACCTTTCTCATTCCTTTTATCATCATGAACAACATAAACACTACGATTTCTTCATCATTTTCACAAGAATTTTCTATAAACAAAAACACTAAACACATAACCTACTAACTGAAAATTTATCCTTTAGTCATTAGGTTTTTCGATCCCTTTACTAACCATAAGCAAATCATCATCTCTTACAAATTTTTTTCCATGGTTTCTACTATTCATGGAATTCCAGCTACAATAGAAAATGAGGAGAAAAATTGAAATTTTACCTTAGAAGAATGAAGAGAAAGCTGTGGTGACACGAATCAGCGTTGGTTTTTCACTGATTTCGATTAAAACTTGTTTTTCTCACTTTAGGAATTTTTGTTCTCTTCTCGCTTTGGTTGAGTGCTCTCTAGTTTTCTTGCATGAAAATGAACATTTGGTTTGTGTTTTTCCCCTTATAAATCCGGTCATAAAGAGACGATGGACCTAGGTGTAATTTTGACATTTTCTAAGGTCTTTTCTATAAATAAAAAAAAACAAATTAAAATATCTTCTTTGCTTCTCTCATAAGCTTGGTCGGCCATCTCCTTCTCTCCATGTGTCCTAATCTTAGCCCTCCATCCATTATTCATCTTAAATCTCAACCATTCATTTTTAATAATTATCTCATTTCGGTTTAGTTTAATTCATATCCACTGCGCGTTTTATATGTGTTTTTCGAACAGTTGGTCAACTTTACTTAACATTGACTAACTTTTCAAGAGTGACCTATTGGTTGACTCTTGGTCAATAAATTTTGACTCGGTCAACCAATTTTGACTCGGTCAACCATTATCGGTCGAAAACTCTAACTTTCTCAATTCAGCCTTTCGAACCCCTTTTTCATCCGTTCTTCATTCTAATTGTTTCTAACACTCTAGAATTGATGTTTTTCAATTCTTAAACTTAATATTCATGTGTTTTCCCTCTTGTGGGAACAACACAGCATTTTGTGCCTCTTTCTTGATTACTGTCTGAAATTCAGTAAATGCATCATAGTTTAGAAATTTCTGATCTTTAGCTTATAATTGCTATTCAATATTAATATCAACAAATACTTATCATAAAAGTATTCCTTTTTATAATATAGAGAATTCTAGGAAATTTTATCTTATACAATAATTTGTTTGACAAATTTTTTGATCATGACAATTTCCTACTAGCCATAATTAAATACTGTTGACGGTGAAAATTCATCAACTCAGAATTGTACCTCTCTTGGATCACTTGCGCAACAACACTCACTTATTTATTAGAGGATAAATGCATAAAATAAAAAGAAAACACGAAAATTTATAGTGGTTTGGTAGAATATTGGTGCCTACATCCACTTGTGGATGCACTAAAGCTCAAAGAGTACAGAATCTCTCTCGGAGTAGAAAATGGGTATTTGGTTATCCCAGAGTACACAACCATAAAACTTCATAGTTCATGTCCTGCTATAGCCTCGACCAGTTGGTCTATCATTGGTAAGGGAAAGTTATCTTTTGGGTAGGCTTTATTTAGGTCACTAAAGTCAACACATGTGTGCCAATTCCCATTTGGCTTTTGCACTAATATTGGATTAGATATCCAATTTGGGTAATTAACTTCTCGGATGAAGTTATTTTTAATAAGCTTGTCGACCTCTTCTTTTAGATCTCCGTATCCTTTATGCATTAATTGGTCGACGCTTCTACCTCTTTGAGGGGTACTTCTCTTCTACATTGAGCTTATGACTCATAACTTTTACGTTAATACCCAACACATCATTGAGTGTCCATGCAAAGACTTTGAGGCTATCTATTAAAAACTTTATCAGTTCCTCGCGTTGCTTTTTTCTCAGCTCTGAACCGATCTTCAGTTTCATTGTTGGCTCATCTTCGGCGACAGGAATCTTGATAGGTCTAATACCTAACACTTCTTCTGGTAGCCTTGGTTCGATATCTTCATCCATGGCTTTTACAGTGACCATTCTCATTTATTTTCTCATCCATGCTGGCTCTACGTAATGGTGCACTATATCTGAATATGTTAACCTCGACTCGTGTGGGTTCCCTCTCACTTTCCAAATTCCATTTGGCATGGGGAACTTTACCATTTGGTGATAGATTGACGTAACAGCTTTTAAAGCTCTTAGCATTGGTCTTCCTATAACATCGATATACCGGTCTCCTCCTTTCACAACCAAGAGCTTCGACAAAATTGTCGAGGTGTGAGGTCGGTCTCCTAGGGTTATAGGCAATTCAATGATCCCTTCTGGGATGGCGCTATCTCCTGTGAAGCCATATAGGGCTTGGGTATTACTTTGTAATTTAGTGCGTGGGATTCCCATCTTGTCGAGGCAATTTGTATAGATTATGTCCACCGAGCTCCCGTTATCAATCAAAACTCAGCAAACTATATGACTGTCAATCATGGTCTCGACGATGAAAGCATCCTTCTGTGGAAAATGCATAGCATTTGCATAGCCTCTGAGAATGATATCTCGACCTCATCATATATGCATGCTTTGTTTTCACGACTGGATATGGTCATTGTACGCTGGTTGAACTTCTCCTTGGCTGCCCTCGTATATTCCTTCTGTGTGCATCGGCATGTTCCCCTAAAGTATGCTCCTCCGAATATGGTCATAATCACGCTCACGGATTCTGGTGTATTATCGTGTCTATGATCGTCTCAACGATCATTAGTCCGGCGATTGTTCAAATTACCTCGATAATTGGCGCTGTACTCGTTGAGCCATCCCTCATAGATCAATCGTTCAATTTCATCCTTCAAGTCGAAGCATTCAGCGGTGGTATGCCCGCTCTCGCTATAAAATCTACAATACTTGTTTTAATCTCACTTTGTCGGATCAAACTTTAGTGGTGGTGGTCGACGTAGAACTTTAAGATGACTAATCTCGTGATAGACATCCTCAATTCCCATGGTCAGGGGCATATAAGTATCATACCTCTATTGCAGCTTGAATCTTTTCACGTATCTTTGATTTGCTGTAGAGGTGTTACCACCTCGACTACTTAAGGTATGTGCCAGGTTATATTTTGACTTAGCTTGCACCATAGGATTACCTCGGCACTTTTTGACGTTATTTCTATTGATTGATTGTCCCACATCCTCTTTTATTAGAACCCCCACCTTGCTTTTCAAGGTGCTCTTTGCTTCTTCATCGTTAATGAATCCTTAAGCTCTAGTCAAGAATTCTTAATGTGTCTTGGGCGGTTTGCTTCTTCATCGTTAATCAATCCTTTTGCTCTAGTCAAGAATTCTTAATGTGTCTTGGGCGGTTTCCGATTGAGATCTGTGCTAAATGGTATATCCTTCCTCATACTAGCGAGAGCTTACATTAGTGCTACCTCATTGGTAATTCCTTCTGTGAAAGCCACTTACTCTTCCAACCTTGCTATCCAATCCTTTAAGGATCAGCTTGGTCCTTGATAAATGCTCAACAGATTCTTCTTTAGTGGGATGTACTTCTTGACTCGAATGAATTGGGCCAGGAATGCATTTTTTAAATCATCCCAACTTGTTATCAAATTAGGTTTAAGGGATCTAAACCATTTCCTCGCCGAGTCTGAAAGATGATTCCTGAATGCTTAGTACATAACCTCCTCAGAATACCCATGGAGGACCATGTTGTTGGGAATGGTGTCCTAGAAGCACGAGATGTAATATGATATTTATTATTTATTTAATAAAAGAGTTTATTCATTAGTCTATGTGTATAAATTATGGAATATTTTATGAATATCACTGAAAATTCTAAGATTATTTATGTGACCTTAAATATTGTATATAAGTGTTATATGTGAGAGGATAATATTTAAGGATAATAATCAAAATGATGTTCGTAATGAATTTAATTAAAGTTTGAAATCTTTAATTAAAACATTACTAATACATCTCATTCCCATTCAGAATGGAACAGGGTTATCTGCACTGTTAATAGGGAGAGATATTAAATGAGTGTATTATGCATAATGAGATTATACGGAACAAGGACTTAGACATAATATGAATTTTTGATAAAAATCGTTAAGTATAGAAAGTTTAATTTAGTCTGCCGATGGTCATATATAGAATGATCTTAATCCTTAGTTATTAGCAGACTCTTATTTATGAATTTATGTCTTTTGATTTACTCGGTACGAATTTCGAGATCCTACATCTTATTCCTTGTATTTTAGAGACATGATGTAATGAGTAGATGAGAATGTTATTATACAAGATGAAATCTATTCCTTCTTGAGAAAGAAATAGATAAATAATTCTCTTGAGAGTTGATTCGGTACTTTGACCAATAGGAGCTCTGATTCACGAATTTATTTCATGAATCATTGTCTATTAGATAATCAATGGTACTCAAGGATAAAGATGTAATTAGAAAGGTTAACGGATTTCACCAAGCTTTAATTATGAATTATTGATGGAGGATTATCTATATGTAATGACAATATCAAATTGACACTTCACAGTTTAGAAGTAATTTATGTCTATAATTACGAGAGTACGATTCCGAGTTTATAATGGAGTAACTTTTAGAATTAATAGAATTATTTAGTTAATTAAAGAGTTTAATTAATTATTAATTTTATTAGAGATTGAAATTATAGGTCCATGAGTCCCCGCGTCGTCCTTGTAGACACTGAGGGCAAAATGAGAATTTTAGATTTATGGAATTCTAAAATAAAACGCTCAAGGAAAATCATTTGAGAATTAATTATAAATTAAATAATGTGAATATTTATATTTAAATTTGAATTTTGAAAGACATATGTGAAGGTGTGAACATACAGCACAGTGTGAATCCCTTTAGGATTCAGTTGCTTGCTCTCCAAGTCATCCAATTGACTTATTTGATAAGTTGTCCAATTTGAAATTCAAATCGATTTAAGTTTGACTTAAATTGGAATTTGAATTTGAGTCAAATTGGAATTTAAATTTAAGTCAAAATTGGACAGTAGGATAAATGCAGAATTTTGCCCTATTCTTTACCTGCAGTATACGCCTACCGCAGGGAGGAATCTCCTGGTGGTGGTCGGCCAACATATGGATAAGGGAGAGTGGATTTTGTTTCAAAATCAAATTATAAGTGGGAGATAATTATCAAGTTTTATCTTGGAGATAAAGATTAGACCTCTTCTGGGAGTCTAATTACTACTCTATAAATAGGAGAGTGCAGAAAATTAGAGAACACAATGTTTGCTCTCTCCTAGCTATAGTGGGTAAATTATAGAGTGTGTTGAAAGAAAAAATTTCTCTAAAAATTTCATGCCGTGCATGTGTTGGTGTTCGTGAAAAACTTGAGTGTTATTTTGCTAATCCCATTTTGTTTCAGGTGTGCCCACACACACGTCTTCATAGAATTAAGGAATTTATGAGAAAGATTCAGGTGTTCTAAACTAGATGGGAGCAAGGAACGTTCGGGGTCAAAGAAATCAAGTTATCATCCTAATCATCCACTAGGTAAATAAATAAATTTGATTAATTTATTTGTGCATAAATTAATATAATCTATAGAGTATCTCAAAGTTTTATGAAAATTTTTGTTACACACGATCTTCTAAATACACGCTTCCGTATCCAAAATCGTTTCAGAAACAAACACGTGTCTTGTGTATACTTTTAAGTGATCGTCTGGATCACTTCGTCCTAGTGGAATTGAAGATGGTTTGTACTTGTCTGGCAAGAGAACTTTGATCATGTCCGCGGTACAGGGATCATCGTGAGAGGTATAGGTCTTGGCGTCGACATATACCGCCTCTGCCACTTTGCCAACAACTTGCTCAAATTTATTCATTCTACTTCCTATCTATTTTTCTAACTTGGCCATCCTATCGGCCAAAGCCTTGTTTTGAGCCATATGCTCTTCCTCCCTTGTTACCTGTGATTCCTGCTCTCGTCGAGCATTCAGTTGGTCCTTTAGGTCTCCACCTTGCACTGATGATGAGTCGAACGGAACAACGTTTCTCTAATTTCAATTGGCACACGGAAGTGGTGATCTTCCTCAATTATTGCCTCTTTGTGCTGCAGCCCTTTCTTAGGCTCTCCGCTGAGCCGCGTGTTGTCTGCTTCCAGCAGATCTCTGAAACCCAGCTAGGCAAGGATTAAGGTCCTTCTTGCCATCACCAGTTCCCTCAGTATCACCGCGTTGGTCGCCTTCCTTTCGGTTCCCTACAATTGGGTCTTCCGTTGCATCTTCCAGTGAAGGCATAGAGCTAGGTCTCTCCTCATGCCTAGTCATGGTTGCAGCCATTCTCTCTACCAACACGTGAGAGTTTCCACCTACTGTTGAAGCCGATCAATGTGCTCATGGGAGTCTCTGTTTCCTGAAATGATTTCTCCCTGATTAGGCTGAGTTCCTAACTCCAGTTGATCGTTGTTTGGCCGATATTGCTGATTGCGTTGGTTTTCCTCATCGACCTCGGCAATTTGGTCGTCTTGGCTTTTCTGATTCATGGTCACACTGCGAGTTCTTCTCAGAGCCATTGATCATTCATTGTCAAATTCTTCGATTTCTAGTCTTAGCCTAATGGACAGGACTCCATGAGAATTCTCTTCAGATTTTTACACAAAGATATGGTCTTCTCCGAGTTCTTTAGCTTCGACATCCCTCCAGAGTCACTCGGAATCAAAATCAGAATCTTGAAGTCATTGCCAATGGGAAATTGGAACATCCAGACAACGTCAATAGTAGATGTGAACTCTCTGGGGGGCTGCAATAAATAACTAGGTAATTTTTGTTCCATCTTCTCACCAATGCCTCAATAGCATCTCTAACGAGACCAAAATAGGATAAGGTAATCAAAAAGAAGCATCACCTGACGCGGAACATTCTAATGCAGCACTTCCTAGTAATCCTGACGTGGGATTTCCTAATCAAGTACAACTCGACGACCTCAACCTGGCGCAGCAATCACCGAGCTCAATCCATTTTTGAAAAGAAGTCATCTTTGGACAGAATCCACTTCCAGACACAGACAGCAACAGACTCTGGACATAAATTGCCTCTGAATGAAAGCTATCTCTGGTCATAAATTGCCTCTGAATGAAAGCTATCTCTAAATATAAATAGCCTCTGGACGCAACTTATCACCAGACAGAAAAAATCTTTAGACAAACCACCTCCAGACGGAGGGAGATATCTCTAAATGTTACATATTTCCACACATAATCCACCATCAAAAAGATTGTAAACTTGGTCAACGTTTCAAGAAAGAAAAAGAAGTATATATGGAGGAATCCAAAACGGTACTCGTAACATAAAAGCAAAGCAATCTCAAAATGCTAGGATCTCTGGACGCGGACATAAACCCCCACCAGACGTGAAAATTCGAGCAAGGGATCAGGCCAAAATACATGGATCAAGTGAAGGGTCCCTACGGCTACATTCTTTTATATATCCAAGCATTATATCTCATCCACTCCAAAGTTAAGAACATGAGATAAAGGCAAATTTCGTCGAGCTTTCATGGTTTCTATGTTAACATTTATGTCCTTTAGGAAAAAATATAACAATGTACATTAGATATTTTTGACTATTTAATAAAGATTTATTTATTTCATAAATTAAGTGTTTTGCCCTCTTTACAATATGATGGAAACCTCTCCAATTAATGAAGGACAAGTTACACAACAGGTGATTTTCAAGAGATCACCGACTCTCCTCTCAAAACTCTATACAATCTCCAAAGCTCCTAAACTCTCGAGCTCTAGCTTATTTATAGGCTCCCCTGCTAACATACTAACAAATCTAACAAACAACTAATTTCAGTTATTACTAAAGAATCTTCCTCAGCAAGACTACTGAAAGCATTCTCAACAAGATTCCCCGTCACCCATATCCACGTCAACGGCACTAATCGCTAATGCTTCTGCCTCCTACTATAGACCAGCAATTCCCGGTTCCCAAGAACCTTGTCCTCAAGGTTCAAGTAAGGAAACTGGGCAGACAACAACTCCCACGATTCCCAGGTACTGTCACATTCAGGAAGATCCTTCCATTGGACCAGAACCTCAATAGAGCCATCCAAAAGCTTCCGAGAGTGAAGCAATGTTGTGGGTTCAACTGTCAATTCCATGTCCTCTGTCAAAACAGCCGGCAACTGCTGCATGGGAGTAGACGGCTGTAACACTTTCCGCAGCTGGGACACATGGAAGACATCATGAATGTGTAACGCCTTCCGGAATTAAACATGTTTAATTATGATAATTGTGATTTATTAGTGTGCCTGAATTAATTTTCTTAATTAAAATTTATTTTTGGTAATTACAGTTTCACCCCTATTTACTTTTATTTGTCTTTCTTTATTATTTCTTTTCCCCATTTTATTTTCCTTTTCATCTTTTCTTTTCTTTCTTTCTTTCCTTTTCTCTCCTCTCCCGTAACCCTCTCACTCACTCACACTCTCTCTTAGTCTCTCCCTCTCCATCACCGAGCTCACTCTCTCTCTCTCTCTCTCTCTCTCTAGCCCATCTCTTCCTCTCTCTTTCTTTCAAGTTTTCCCTCTCTCTCAAGAACTTTCTTGAACCGGATTTGAAGAAAAATGGGGATTTCTAAGAGATTTTCAACATCAAAGGTTGGATCGAGGTAAAATTCTTTGAAACTTACTTTAGATTTTTGGATTTAGCTTTGTGGAACTCGTTTTAGTCGAGTTTGGTGATTTTTGGTTTAAATTTTGTTTTCGAATGGAATCCGAATGGGATTTGGTGAAACCTTGATGAAAATTGGGGGTTTTTCATCTTTGGACCCCATTTGTTGATTTGAAACTGGATCTATACATTTCTCTTGGAATATGTTGAAATCGGACCCAGAATTTGCAGGTTTTGGCTTTGTTCCTCGCGAATCGGCCATTGTTGGCCCTGGAATTTTTTTTTGGAAATTCTTCCCCACCGGTTGACCGGTCCGGTCGACCGGTCACCCTTCCATAAGTCGACCGATCCGGTCGACCGGTCACCTCTCCACTGGCTGACCGGTGGAGTTACACTCCTCTGTCACTGGTCGACCGGTTCCCACTGAAACCGACCCTAAACAGCCCAGAAAACCTTGTTTTGACCCTGAAACTCGATGTGGAATTGACCTAACCTCATTTGAGAACTCAAAATGAGTGGATTAGCCACATGAATCCTTATTTTCCATTTGAATTCTCCGGAATAAATCTTCATTGTCAAAGAATCATGATTTGAATTAAAAATTGTTTATGAACATTGATTTTAAACTGTGGCACACTGATATGATACAATTGCATCTAATTAAACGAGAATGTTTGATGAGAAAGGTCAAACTCTAAATTATTGAGTTTGATGGGAATGTTAGTGGCACGATTGGAATTGGAGCCTCAAAGGAAAGCGGAGGCTAGGGGAATAGAAAGCTAAACCAGGTTTGATATCCAAAAGGTAGGATATTCTTGTCCATATCCTTGTTAGCCTTACTTTAAATTGTTTTAGCCAATGAAAGAACAAAACATGTTTTAAAGAAAATGATTTTAAGGAAATAGCATGAGAATGCTATTAAGCTTTCCAATGATTTTGGAAATGAGATTTTAAAGAGTATCATTTCTTAAAATGAAATATTTAAGGAATGATACAACGCATGGTGGCCACAGAGATCGGGATGTGGGAATCGCATCCTTGGGGGCAGGTCCCGAAACCCATACGGATCCACTTCTTGTTTAGTGGAATTATGACTCTACACTTTTCATAGACAGACATTTTTACCGCTTCTTGTTTAGTAGTATGATGAGCTGAACACTTTCATTATACAGTATTTTCTACTGTGAGTATTTCCTTTTCTAAAAAGGGATGACCGGTTCCGGGTGTATATCTTCGGACCGTGAGTACCTTTATTTTAAATACTTTATAAAATTATATCCTACTGGGCCTTTCGCTCACCTTTCTTGTTTTCAAATGTATTAAACCCCTCCAGGAGACGCGAGGAGTAGTGCGGAGTAGGTAGCTACTACCGGTGACGTGGACTTGACCTTGGAAAGTGAAGAGTTATCTTTCCTTTTATCTTTTATTTCAAGGCATGTATAAAAGATTGTGGATTGTAAACTTAAATATTACTAGACTGTGGTTGATGTCACATTTACTTTTGTTCATATTCATGTACGCTAAAGACCTGTGGGAATTTTGACTTAATACTAGGAATGTGGTTTTAAACTGGTTTGGTTGGAAATTCCACCACCGTTCTTGAAATTGAATTTCTCCTGAATGAAAGGGGCTCGTTTGGAAATACCTGGATGTTTTGGATTTGAAAGAAATTAAAATATTTGCTAATCATTCTCTCAAACAGGTTTAAGTTTCTAAACGAGCCTCCACGTCACTAACCCCGGTTTGGGGGCGTGACAGAATGCGCACAAAAGAAGGAAGCTATAGACGATACGCCACCTCGCCAACCCGCTCCACCACCAGAAATCGCCCATAAAAGTGAGGACTTAATTTTTCATTGCGCCGACGGGCCAACGACCGCAGACGATAGGGCTAGCGCTTTAGGAAAATCCAATCGCTGACCCCAAATTGGATATCCCAGTGCTTCTTGTTGGCATACAACTTCATCCGCTGCTGGGCAATGGTCAATCGCTCCTTCAACTCCCAAAGAATGTCATTTTGATCACGCAACTGATGATTAAAAGCTTCCATCACCGAGCCACCGTCCTCCTAACGGAATAGAATAGGGGCCTCACAACCATATAAAGCGTGAAAGGGTGACATGCCGGCTGAACTATGGAAGGTAATGTTGAACCAAAACTCAGCCCATCCCAACCGATTAGGCCACTGACGTGGTTTGTTACCACAAAAGCACCACAAATAATCCTCCAAACTCTGGTTAACCACCTCCGTTTGACCATCTGTTTACGGATGGTAAGCGAAGCTCATACGAAGCTCGGTACTGGCCAGCTGAAACAATTCCTTCCAAAAGTGACTGATGAACACTTGATCCATGTCAGAAATGATGGAGCGCAGAAAACCATGCAAACGGACCACTCCCTGCACAAAAACGGCCACAACTTCCCGAGCTGTAAAAGGATGGTACAGCGTGAAAAAATACACATATTTGGTGAGGCGATCCACCACCACCATGATTGTATCACGCCCCAAAGCCTTAGGCAAGCCCCTAATAAAGTCTAAAGATACATCATCCCAAACTTGTTCCGGAATTGGAAAGGGTTGTAACAAGCCGGCCGGCTTAAAGGCATCATACTTCACCCACTGGCAAATGTCGCATTCCGTGACCAAGCGTGGAATATCATGCTTCATTCCCTCCCAGAATAGGATGGCCGCCAAACGCTTATAAGTCCGAAAGAAGCCGGAATGTCCTCCCATAACTGAGGAATGAAATTCTCAGAAAAATTTTGAAATTAAAGGAGAATGCCGTGGTAACACCAACCTATTTTTGCAATAGAGGCAACCCCTTTTGAGCTGATAACCGGCTTTGAATTGAGAGCCTAACAAGAACCCTTGAACAATCAGTCGTAACTTATCATCCTTCTACACCGCCTCTTCAATAGCTTCCAACTCCCGTGTGTGCACAACTAAAAACACTTGCATATGGGGTTCCTCATGTTTTCTGGATAGGGCATTGTTGGAACAGTGTCCTAGAAGCATGAGATGTAATAGGATATTTATTATTTAATTAATAAAAGAGTTTATTCATCATTTTATGTGCATATATTTATGAATATTTTATGAATATCAAATAAAAATTCCATGATTGTTTATGTAACCTTAAACATAGTATATAAGTATTATATATGAGAGGATAATGTTTAAGGATAATAATCAAAAACATTGTTCATGATGAATTTAATTAAAGTTCAGAATCTTTAATTAAAACATTATTAATACATGTCATTCCCATTTAGAATGGAACGGTGTTATCCGCACTGTTAATATGGCGAGATATTAAATGAGTGTATTT
>NW_010359327.1:0-4675 GCF_000414095.1 Morus notabilis | reverse complement strand
TTAATTAATTAAAGTGTTTAATTAATTATTAATTTTATTGGAGCTCGGGATTATAGGTCCATTAGTCCTCGCGTCGTCCTAGTAATTCTACCAGACACAGAGGGTAAAATGGGAAATTTTAGAATTAAGGAATTCTATAAATTAAATACTCGAAAATAATTAATTGAGAATTAATTATTATTTAAATAATGTGATTATTTAAATTTGAATTTGAACACATCTAGATTTATCCATTTAAACTTATTTGATAAGTTGTTCAATTTAGAAATTCAAATTAATTTAAGTTTGACTTAAATTCGAATTTGAATTTGAATTAAAATTGGACTACAGGATAAAAGATGATTTCTCTTCCTTCCCTATCTGCTAGTTGGCGCCACACACAGGGTGAAACCCTAAGGGTGTGGCCGGCCACCTTCGAGATAAGGGGAAGGGATTTTCTGTTCGGAATTCAAAATTAGAGATAGGGATTTGATTCTGTTTTGAAGTTTGACTTCTACTCTTTAAATATGAGAATGATAGAAAATTGTGTAGATAATTTTTTAAAACATTTTTCAGCCCTAAGAGTTAGTGTGGCCGAATTTACTCAAGGAAAAAAGAGAGCAAATATTTTTTCTCCAAAAAATTCCACATCGTGCATGCATTGGTGTTTGTGGAAATTCGAGTGTTTAAAGAAACCTGTTTTGTCTCATGTGTGCCCACACACACGTCTATGTGGAATCTAGAAATTGACGTGGAAGACTTTGGTATTCTAAACATAAAGATTGGAGCAAGGAATGTTCGTGGTCAAAGAATTCAAGTTATCATCCGAGTCGGCTTCCAGGTATTTTTCCGGATTGAATTCTTGATGTAAATTAATGCAATTAATTTATTCGTGCATAAATTAATATAATCTATAGAGTATCTCAAAAGTTTTATGAAAATTTTTGTTATACACGATCCGCCTTTCCCCATGCTTCCGCATCCAAATTCGATTCGGGAAACAGCAGGCATCTGCTACTCGGTTATCCCGCCCCGGTTTATACTGAATTTCAAAGTCTAAGCCAATGAGTTTACAAATCCACCGTTGTTGAGCCTCATTCATGACTTGTTGTTCAAGAAGAAACCGCAAGCTTCGTTGATCCGTTCGCATAATAAAGTGTCTTCCCAAAAGATAATGACGCCATTTTTTTGTGGCCAAAACAACCGCCATTAGCTCGGGTTCATACACAGATTTGGAACGATCGTGATCAGAAAGTGATTGGCTGATTAAAGTAATTGGCCTATTGTCCTGCATCAAAATGGCCCCCAACCTGCGTCCCAAAGCATCAGTCTCGATGATAAAAGTTTTCGTGAAGTCCAGAAAGGCAAGCACCAGAATAGTGACCATCCGATATTTTAATTCCTCGAAAGTGCCCTGCGCTTCAGAAGTCCACAAAAAAGCATCTTTTTTAAGGAGGCGTGTTAAAGGCTCAGCCACCTTCCCATAATCCTTCACAAAATGCCTGTAATAGCCGGTGAGGTCTAAGAACCCCCGTAGATCCCGAACGATCTTGAGCATGGGCCAATCAACCATGGCGGCAATTTTTTTCTAGATCAACTTGAACACCAGTGTCTGTGATGATATGGCCTAAATATTCCACGCGACGCTGCCCAAAAATGCACTTTTTCTTGTTGGCCATCAACTGGTGTTGCTGTAACAAGGCAAAAACACATCTCAGGTGCTGCATATGGGAAATCCAATCCTTACAATAAACAATGATATCATCAAAGAAAACCAAGACAAGCTGCCGTAAGTGTGATCGAAAAACCTCATTCATTAAGGATTGAAAGGTTGCCAGAGCGTTTGTTAAGCCGAAAGGCATAACCAAGAATTCGTAATGACCGGCGTGAGTACGAAAAGTTATTTTCGGTGTATCCTCCTCACGCACTCTGATTTGATGGTAGCCAGACTTCAAGTCTAACATGGAAAAGAAAACCGCACCCCCAAGCTCATCCAACAATTCATCTATAATGGGAATCAGAAACCGTTCAGGAACTGTAATTTTGTTAAGTGCGCGATAGTCCACGTAAAAACATCACTCTCCAAATTTCTTCTTGACCAAAATACCGGACTCAAAAATGGACTGTTACCATGCTTAATGATCCCTACAGCCATCATTTCTTTCACAATTCGTTCAATCTCATTCTTTTGTGAATAGGGAAAATAGTATGGCCGCAAATTGGGAGGATCCGCCCCCTCCTTAAGTGGAATCGCATGATCATGAAATTGTGAAGGAGGAAGGCTTACTGGAGGCTCAAAAATCGAGTGAAATTCCATGAGCAACTCCTCCAAAGTAGCATCCTCTACAGTCCCATCCGAATGGTCCAACATTGACATTTGCCCAAATTCAACCAAAAACCCCTGTCCCTTTTCTTGAATTGTTTTAAGCATTGCTTTGAGAGACACTAAAGTTTTGGACAACGAAGGATCACCTTGAAGTAAGACTCGTTCACCGTGCCAATCGAACTGCATAGTTAATTTCTTCCAATTGGCAATTACTTCTCCTAACATGCCCAGCCAAGTAATTCCTAAAATCACATTGACACTACCAAGTTCGATAGGAAAGAAATCTTGTATTATCTGCAACCCCTGTAAATTCACCTCCACCTATCGGCACACCCCCTGCCCCGCCACTTTGTATCCATTTCCAACCATAATACCAAAACTGGGTGTACCATCTATTAGAAGTTTTAATTCCTTAACCATTCCCCGAGAAATGAAATTCTGAGAAGCCCCTGAATCAATTAAAATCACCACTTTTCTGTTCAAAATCGTACCTTTCACCTTCATGGTATTAATGGATGGAATCCCGACAATGGAATTCATGGAGAGCTCCAAGGATCCTTCTTCCTCCATCATCAGTTTCCTGGTGTCCTTGTCAACCACAACTTCTTCCTCCTCATCCTCCGCCGCAATAAGAACTTGGAGCTGGGGATTTTGACAAACATGACCGACTCGCCACTTTTCTTCACATCAGAAGCATAAGCCTCGCTCCCACCTTCGTTACATTTCAGCATCAGAAATCCTCTTCTTAAAATTCTCATTCCTTCTAGAAGGATGAGATGGAATATTAACAGGTTCCTTGTTGACAGACACATTGGATTGAAGAGAGTTCCTATGTGTCATCATCGTCGTTGTGTTACTTCCTTCAGTCAGTTTTAGTGGTATCCAGTTGGAACCACTTACAGGAGACCCTCCTCCCATCACCAACCCCCTTAGGCCACTATAATCTCTTTAAAACCAGCTCCCTCCCTACTCAAGTTGGGTCTTAAAGCCCACTTCATGTGAGCCCGTTCAAGGGCCCAATTCTTTTCCTTAACTTTTTAGGGCAAGTCCATCAGTTGGACAAGGGAGGCAGGCTTCACCATATGGACTTCTGCCCTAATTTCCTCAGCCAGACTATTCAAGAAGGCTCCCATTAGAAACTCCTCGTCAGCTTCTCTCAAAGGGGATGAGAGCAGCTTAAATTTCTCATGAAATTCAGCCACTGATGAGTCTTGTCACAAAGCAATCAAAGCTTCATAATGGTTGCCAGTTTGTGAAGACCTGAACCATTGTATCATGGACTTTTTGAATCTCAGCCATGAAATGTGACCAGATCTAGATTCCAACCACTAGAACCAGTTCAGCCCTTTCCCTTCGAGACCGATAATAGCCGCCGCCACTCGTTTCGTCTCCTCGACACCTTGGACCTGGAAATACCGCTCAAGCCAAAACAACCAGCCAAGCGGATCATCGCTGCTAAAAAGAGGGATTTCCATTCGGTGAAATCTTAATTCTCCGCCACTCTGTGCTGCACCATAATCGAGGTGAAACGCTGCCCCCGTCGCGCGACCGCCTTCAACGTCGTTCGAAGCATAAGCTCTAGTCCGCTCTGCCGGTGGATTAGCGCCGTTCCCCGACCTCATCCAATCGGTAAGCTCCTGTAGGATCTAGTTGTGATTTTTTAAGAAAAATCATTTGAACAACAACAAACTTGTAGGTGGAATTTCAAAAAAAGTTTTAACATATCCATTTAATTCCAAATTAAATGTAAACCACAATGAGAGATACATGCATGATATATGTTTATAGACAAAAGAATAAACTGACAATCATACCTTTGTGACGATTTAATCAAAAATGACCGCAAGGATCTTGTCTCACTATCTCACGTTCTGAGATGGAGAATTGCCGTGAAACAAGATCGTTGATCTATCGATACGATCACACCAAAAACCACTCGTTGATTCAAGACTATGACTCTAAGTGTTTTGGGATGAGAGAGTGGGCTCTTTTCAAAAAACCTAAGGAAACAATTTTTCCTTCTATTTTGTCTCAAAATTTCGGCCACCCTTAGGAGAGAAAAGTGTGAGATATTTTCTTCTCTTAAAAACTCATAGCTAGGGTTTTCAATAATATCCTTTTATAGGAGGAAATTCAAAAACTCAAACCCTAGATGGGATTTTTGAATTTCCCCTTCTCTCTAGGATCAAAATCCGAAATTCCCCATATGGCTAGGGATTTCTGAATTTTCCTTCTCTCTTTTTGGAGAAGAATTCGAATTCCCCATTTTACAAGGGATTTCTGAATTTTCCAAATTAAAAAAAACAACTTTCTCTCTCCTCTGGTTGCCAAATAAAATCATGTTTAAATTTTATTTTGAATTTTAAATTA
>NW_010359326.1:0-661 GCF_000414095.1 Morus notabilis | reverse complement strand
TGTTCGTAATGAATTTAATTAAAGTTCATAATCTTTAATTAAAATATTACTATTACATGTCATTCCTATTTAGACTGGAATGGTGTTATCCGCACTGTTAAAATAACGAGATATTGAATGAGTGTATTACGCATAATGAGATTGTGTGGAACCGGGACACAAACACAAAATGAATTGTTTACAATTTTCGTTAAGTATAGAAATTCTAATTGAGTCCACTGATGGTCATATTTAGAATGATCTTAATCCTGAGTTATTAACAGAGTCATATTTATGGATTTATGTCTTTTGATTTACTCGGTATGGATTCCGATATGTTGAATTCTAGTAATTGTATTTTAGAGACATGATGAAGTGAGTAGCCGAGAATGTTATTATACGAGATGAAATCCATTCCTTCTTGAGAAAGAAGTAGATATATAATTCTCTTGAGGGTTGATTTGGTACTTGGACTAGCAGGAGCTCCGATTCATGAATTTATTTTGTGAATCACTGTCTAATTATGAATTATTATATAGGATTGATCTATATGTAATTACTATATCGAATGGATACTTTATAGTTTATAAGTAATTTATATATATAATTATGAGAGTGTAATTCCAAGTTTATAGTTGAGTAAATTTTAGAATTAATAGAATTAATTAATTAATTAAAGAGT
>NW_010359325.1:0-1260 GCF_000414095.1 Morus notabilis | reverse complement strand
TTTTTTTTTTCTATATATGAAATTGAAGTGTGATTTTTGTTTTGGAAGAGATGTGATTAGTAAGAACTTTTTTTTTTTTTTGGTCGTTCTATGATGTTGCCGTTAACTTGGAATGTGAACAATATATGTAAGATAGTTTGTTCTTGTTTTGGTTCTGGGAATATCATCTCGACTGATATATGTGCCTCTAACGTTTAAGATTCAGTCGATTAGTTTTTCTAATATTGCATATAGACATTTTTGTTATGTGCGAATATTTCATCGAAATATTATATTCTTATAACCTGTATTTTAGCTTTATTTTGAAAACTATACATTCAATTTTTTATCTCATCAAATGTATATCTTCAAATTAAATTTAATGTATAAATCTATTACCTTATCTCAGCCAACAATTAATTCTCATTTTTAAAATGACTATACCAAAAGTGACAAAAGGAAACTAAAACATTATAACATTACAAAAAATAAAAATAAAAACCACAAGAGAAAGCCATTTCAAGGGTATGCTGCATGTCTTTTAGTTCAAAAATTGTAATTTTAGTTTTTTTTTCTCATTTACCATTTTTCATTCAAGGGTATTTAGGTATTTTTAAGGTTAAAATTGATGGTTGACTATGAAAATGTACATAATTTGTGTATTAAATCTAATCTACAGGTAGATATTTACAAAACTTAATGGTATAATTTTTGAATAAACCCAAGACATAAGATATAAAATGGCTAATATCTCTATTTCATACCGTTTTCCATTGGTTGCATTTTTTATTTCAATAACATCTCTTTTGTCTGATTGTATTGCGATGCAAATCTTTCATAATCATATTTAGTTTTTAGTATTTACTAGTTTTGAAGGTGCGCTCCGCGTGCGTGATTCATTTAAAATAACAGTTATACAAATTATTTAGAAAAAAAAAAGAGTTATACAAATTGTTTAGAAAAAAAAAAGAGTTATACAAATTGTTTAGAAAAAGAGAGAGAGAGAAAAAAAAAGATATAAATTTTAACTCATTTTCTCGCGTTTTAAATTAATTCTATTTTGTTTTATTTAATTTTTTAATTAATTTGGTGTTATTATATTATATTTTATTTTAGTGTGTTTTTATTTAATTTAATTTTGTATTTGAATTATTTATAATATTTTTATTTGAGTAGTATTGAAAATTTAATGCCAAAAAGGTGTTAAAATGGATAAAATTAGACCACAAATTAGTTCAAAATAAATAAATAAGTATAATAAATAATAATAATTAAAAATTA
>NW_010359324.1:0-2125 GCF_000414095.1 Morus notabilis | reverse complement strand
GTTGATGTTTCCCCTCTTGGTTCCTGTCCACCACATACGCCAAATATCCTGTGCATCCGCTAGACATCAAATGTCGGGCTTCTAGGGAACTAATAAAACGTCTGGGTGTCCCTGATGTAGAACCCATGTACTTAAATATTTGTTCTCCTTCTGACTGAAAAACTACCTTTTTCTTTCTACAGTCTATTATAGCATTATACTTTCCTAGAAAATCCATTCCTAGGATCACATCGTAATCTACTAAGTTCAGTACAACTAGGTCTGCACTTAGTTCTCTTCCTGCTATCTCTACTGGTACGTGACGTAACCAATGACTAGACAACAACACATCACCTGATGGTAGTGTTGTCTTAAAGGCTTGCCATATCCTCTCTTGAGGATGTAGTATTCGTTTAACAAATTCTACTGATGCAAATGTATGTGTGGCCCCTGAATCAAATAATACTCGTACAAGGACATGGGCAACAGTAAGCTGACCTGTCACTACGTTGGACGTGCCTGCCTCAGCTTCCTCCTTGGTGTATGTCATTAAGTGAGCATTGGCCTGTGGTGCAACTTCTACTCTGTTCAGCTGAGGGGTCGGGAATGCCTTCTGCGCTTGCATAACGTGAAATTATGGAACTGGTGGCCTTTGTGGTGCCGTTCTAGGAGATCCTGCTTTGAACGGACACTGCCTTGCATAATGTCCTTTCTGTCCACACATATAGCATACATCCGTGCTGGCTTTACATTCTCCGGAATGCTTCTTTCCACAGGTCAGGCAGATAGGAACACTAGGACTGGTATACTGGTCCTGCTTCTGTTGGGGGTTTCGCTGATTCTGATTGTGATTCCCTTTCCTCTTGCTGGGGTTTTGCTGGTTCCCCTGTGCAGGTTTCGATCCTTGGTCACTACAGCTTCCTTGGCTTTGCGGATTAGCACCGGGGCTCTGCTTAGTGGGTGCATGCGCCTTTTCTCTCTGTTTCTTCTTGTCTTCCCACATCTTAGCCCGTTCCTCTCTAGATTTGGCAATGTTATGCTCCGCACGTATTGCCCGATTCACTAGATCGGCTACCGTGGTTGGTGGATACTCCCCACTTTCCACAACGGTGGCTATATCTCCTCGGAGCATATTAACCATCCTCCTAACCTTCTCTTCCTCTGTTGGAACCAACTGAGGACATAGTCGTGCCAACTGATCAAATCATTGGCAGGCTTCTATAACTGTCTGGTCGCCCTGCTTAAAATTGTTGAACTCATTCTGCTGAGTCTTTAGGGCTTCTAAGTTGTAATACTTACGGTTAAATTCCCATAGGAATTCATCCCACAACATCTGTCTCACATTCCTTCTGGCGCACACTGATTCCCACCAATAGCGGGCATCCTTCTTTAATACGAAAGCGACGCACTGAATCTTCTCCCTGTCGGTGAGCTCTATAAACTCAAACACTGTCTGAATGGATGCTAACCATTCCTCAGCTTCAAGTAGATCTGTTGACCCATCGAACTCTGGAGGTGTCATTCTCTTAAACCTCACATACAATAGTTCCCTTGGGACCATTTCTCGGTGCCCCATCTCACCCCTTACTGGCTCTTGGGGTTCAACTCTCTCTGCGGGTTGCTCAGGTTGGGCGGCCTGTGCTGGCACCGCCTACGGAGGGGGTGCTCCTCCAACCTGTTGACCCTGTATCAACTGGGTAAGCAATTCTCGTAACTATCTGCTTTCCTCAGCTTGGGCTGCTATTTGCCCCCTCAGACATGCTACTTCTTCAGCTAAGTCTGGTGCTAGAGGATTCTGTTCTGCTTGTGTCCTCTTTACACGTGTACGAACCATGTTACTAAGTCTATATTAATCAAAAGAGCAACATCATTAGTCTAAGTGCAAAAAGAACCGCTTCAAAAGTTCCTTGACTCGCAATATTTTAAACTATCATTCATTCTCATATCAACTAGCAAAACATACATTCTATATGTTCTCCTATTATGCATGCCCCATATCATGCATATCACATCATTTACAAATCATCACAAAAATAAAGGTTTTTTTTAAGCCTTTCATTCAAATCTATTATGTATTTCCCATTTCATACATAAAAAATCGTTAGTCTAAGTTTCTCAATACTATTTACATAACCTTGCATCATAT
>NW_010359323.1:703-889 GCF_000414095.1 Morus notabilis | reverse complement strand
GGGACAACCTTTGGTGTCGTAACGGGGCCGGCCGATCAGACATTATATCAAAGCTCTCTTCGCGCCCTACCACTGCCACTGGAATGGCGACAACGTTTGGTGTTGAAACGAGGCCCATCAGCCGTTAGATCGAAGCTCTCTTCGCGCTCTACAACCGCCCCGGGAAGGGCGACAAATTTTGGTGTC
>NW_010359323.1:334-585 GCF_000414095.1 Morus notabilis | reverse complement strand
CTCTACAACCACCATGAATAAAGCGACAACTTTTGGTGTCGTAACAGGGCCGGCCCATCAGAGGTTATATCGAAGATCTCTTCGCGCTGTACCACCGCCACTAGAATGGTGACAACATTTGGTGTCGAAATGGGCCCCATCAGCCGTTAGATCGAAGCTCTCTTCGCGCTCTACAACCGCCCCGGGAAGGGCGACAATTGTTGGTGTCGTAACGGGGCCCATCAACCGTTAGATTAAAGAAGCTCTCTTCG
>NW_010359323.1:0-217 GCF_000414095.1 Morus notabilis | reverse complement strand
GGGCCCATCGGCCGTTAGATCGAAGCTCTCTTCGCGTCCTACAACCACCACGGGAACGGTGACAACTTTTGCTATTGAAATGGGGCCCATCAGCTGTTTCATCGAAGCTCTCTTCGTGATCTACATTTGTCACCATTCGTAGATCGCGAAGAGAGCTTCTTCGATCTTACGGTTGATGAGCCCCGTTACGACACCAACATTTGTCACCCTTCCCAGG
>NW_010359322.1:0-925 GCF_000414095.1 Morus notabilis | reverse complement strand
GCTGGACCATGGACTCTTACTTGGCCTAATTAGGCCCTGATTCAAGAAATCACTCGATAACAAGCCTTTCTTCATATCATAAAGGAATAGAACCGGAAAGCTTTGATGCGAGAAAAGTAAGTCCATCCGCACTATAAAGACAGACGGATTCTCTCTCTTATGCGTATCGCTTTATATAAGAAGACTGACTCTTTCTATTCTCTTTCCCAAAGTTGAATGCTTCTTTTATGCAATTAGCTTCCTGCCAAACCAACTACTTCGATCCAACCCAGCGGACTTAAAGCCAGAAATGCGTACTTTCTGAATAAGCGTATCATGTTTAAAGAGTTTCAACCTATTCTAAGAGCAGATTCGCCGTAAACAGATGACTCATTGTCTCTGTAAACCACTGATTCAAGGCCTAGTTGAATTACGGCTATTCTCACTATTCTTTACATGTCTTTTTTCCTCTCCAGTGAACCGACTAAAAACGGAATCAAATCCAATCCAGATAGTAATATCCACAAAGCTGACTGCCGGAAAGCTCTGACTCCCTACTTTCCTGAAACCAAAGCTTTATTCAAGCCAAGCTGACTGAATTAAAGCTAAGAGAACCACTTTCCCTCACAGCCTGAATGCATGCTTCCCGCTCCGAACCTGTACGTATTAGCGTCTCTATACATACTCCCATTCAATTCACGTTATTATTCCCGCCCTTATTGACATCTCGCTCTGCGTCCGTCCCTTTCCCATATTAGCCAAGTCTAAGTCCATTGGGTGGGAACCTTTCCCACAGGGTAGTACGGTTGAGCCGAGGCAGGCGAGGTTGTAGGTGAGCGCCTTTCTCGCCCTGCGCATTTGGTTGGCAAGGTGCTCAAGGGCACTTGGTGTGGTCTAATTGGTATATTAGTTGTTCTAAATGAAGGTACTCGAAGTCTGCCCACAA
>NW_010359321.1:0-760 GCF_000414095.1 Morus notabilis | reverse complement strand
ATTTTTTTACTACTACGTGAGTATTTTCTTTTCTAAAAGGGATGATCGGATCTGGGTGTATGACTTCGGACCCTCAGTATCTTTATTTACCATGTTTATAAAATTATATCATACTGGGCCTTCCGCTCACTTTTCTTGTTTTAAATGTATTAAACCCTTCTAGGCGATGCGAGGACTAGTGTGGAGTAGGTAGCTACTACTGGTGAGGTGAACCCGTCTTCGAGAAGTGAAAATTTGTATTTTCCTTTCCCTTTATCTCAAGGCATGTACTAAATTATGGATTATAAACTCAAATATTGCTAGACTGGGAAAAAGTCCCATAAATATTCCCAATTCAAAGGTGAGGGCGTTGGCTTTGGAAACTCAAAAAAAAATTAGTTGAGGTGGACTTAAAAAACGGCTATTTTTCAAAAAATGTCACGTCTCTAGAAATAAGGTACTTCCTTTTTTCTGGTTTGTTTGAAAATACCTGGATGTTTTGGATTTGAAATTTAAATTTTTGCACTGCTATTTTTTAATCACTTTTCTTAAACAGGTTTAAATTCTAAACAAGCATCCATGTCACTAATCCCTGTTTGGGGGCATAACAAGACTTGGTATCAGAGCCCTAGGTTTAGAACCTTAGGGTTTGGAATTATGCATACATGAATGACATTAGGAAACCACTAAAATGGTATAGTTTTAATTTTAGTTAAGAGAATGCCACCGCGTCGTAGGAACGCTAACCTACCGGCAATGCCGAATGAACAGCTTATGGAAG
>NW_010359320.1:0-755 GCF_000414095.1 Morus notabilis | reverse complement strand
TTGTGAGTTGGCCAACAATGTCACCATTTTCAAAGACTCACAAGGCAGAAGAACCAAGTTTTGGCAACCACACTTTGAATAGTTACCTCGAGAAAAAGAAAAGCCAAAACCATCCACCGAAGAAACCCCAATGCTCAAGCTGACTCAACTACCTGAGGATCTGAAACATGTCTTCCTGGGAGCTGGTGATACCTTTCCTGTTATCATTTCATCTAAACTTGATGCATTTCAAGAGTAGCGGTTACTTGACATGCTGTGTGAACACAAATCGGCATTAGGTTGGACGATTACTGACATTAAGGGTATTAGCCCCTTAATTTGCTCCCATCACATTAACTTGGAAGACGGGGTTAATCCACGAAGGGATCCCCAAAGGAGACTGAACCCGACAATAAAAGAGGTCGTGAAGAATGAAGTCTTGAAGCTTCTGGATGCATGAATCATCTATCTAGTCATTGATAGCAAGTGGATCAGTCCAACTCAGGTAGTGCCTAAGAAATCTGGGGTGACAGTGGTGGAAAATGAGAAATGGGCTCTTGTTCCCACAAGGACTATGATGGGTTGGCGCATGTGTATTGACTATCAAAAACTGAACGCCACCACCCGCAAGGATCACTTCCCAATTCCATTCATTGACCAAATCCTAGAACGTGCGGCTGGTCATCCTTACTATTGCTTTCTTAATGGCTACTCAGGCTACTATCAGATCAAGATCGCATTAGAGGATCAGGATAAAACTACATTTACCTGTCCTT
>NW_010359319.1:13579-14573 GCF_000414095.1 Morus notabilis | reverse complement strand
GGGGTCTGGGTTCAAGGTTGGGGGTTTAGGGGGTTTTGGGTGTAGGGTTTAGGGTTTGGGGTTTAGGGTTTAGGGCTTATGGTTTAGGGTTTTGGGTTTATGGTTTAGGGTTTGGGGTTTACGGTTTAGGGTTTGGGGTTTGGGGTTTGGGGTTTAAGGTTTAGTGTTTAGGGTTTGTGGTCTAGGGTCTAGGGTTTAGGGTCTAGGGTTTAGGGTCTAGGGTTTAGGGTTTCATGTTCAGGGTTTAGGTTTTAGGGTTTGCGGTTTGGGGTTTGGGGCTTGGGGCTAAGGGTTTAGGGTTTAGGGTTTAAGGTTCAAGGTTCACGGTTCACGGTTCACTATTCAGGGTTCAGGTTCAGGGTTCAGGGTTCAGGGTTCAGGGATCTGGGCTCGGGGCTCAGGGCGCAGGGTTTACGGCTAGGGGCTCAGGGTTAAGGGCTAAGGGTTCAGTGTTCATGGTTCAATGTTAAAGGTTCAGGGTTCGGGATTCAGGGTTCAGGGGACATGGTTCAGGGTTCGGGGTTCAGGGTTTAGGGTCAGGGTTGAGGGTTTCGGGTTCTGGGGTCTGGGTTCAAGGTTGGGGGTTTAGGGGGTTTTGGGTTTAGGGTTCAGGGTTCAGGGTTCGGAGTTCGGGGTTCAGGGTTCGGGGTTCAGGGTTTGGGGTTCAGGGTTTAGGTTTTAGGGTTTGGGGCATAGGGTTTAGGGTTTTGGGTTTGGGGTTTGGGGTATGGGGTTTGGGGTTTTGGGTTCTGGGGTCTGGGTTGGGGGTTTAGGGGGTTTTGGGTTTAGGCTTCAGTGTTCAGGGTTCGGAGTTCGGGGTTTGGGGTTCAGGGTTCAGGGTTCAGGGTTCACGGTTCAGGGTTTAGGATTCAGGGTTTAGGGTTTCGGCTTCTGGGGTCTGGGTTCAAGGTTGGGGGTTTAGGGGGTTTTAGGGTTCAGGGTTCAAGGTTCGGAGTTCGGGGTTCAGGGTTCGGGGTTCGGGGTTCGGGGGTTG
>NW_010359319.1:5911-6954 GCF_000414095.1 Morus notabilis | reverse complement strand
AGGGTTCAGGGTTCAGGGTTCAAGGTTTAGGGTTCAAGGCTCAGGGCTCAGGACTCAGGACTCAGGGCTCGGGGCTCAGGGCACGGGGCTTTCAGGGTTTGGGTTTCAGGGTTCAGGGTTCGGGGTTTGGGGTTCGGGGTTCACGGTTCAGGGTTCAGGGTTCAACGTTCAGGGTTTAGGGTTTAGGGTTCAGGGTTTAGGATTCAACGTTCACGGTTCCGTGTTCAGGGCTCAGGGCTCAGGGTTCAGGGCTTAGGGCGAAGGGCTCAGGGTTCAGGGTTCAGGGTTCAGGGTTCATGGTTCATGGTTCAGGGTTCAGGGTTTAGGGTTTAGGGTTTGGGGTTCGGGGTTCAGGGTTCTGGGTTTAATGATCGGCGTTCGGGGTTCGGGGTTCACGGTTCACGGTTTGGGGTTTATGGTTCCCGATTCAGGGTTCAGGATTCAGGGTTCAGCGTTCACGGTTCAGGGTTCAGGGTTCAGGGTTGGAGGTTAGGGGGTTAAGAGGTTTAGGGAGTTTAGGGTTTAGGGTTTAGGGTTTGGGGTTAAGGGTTCGGGGTTCGGGGATCGAGTTTGGTGTTCGGGGTTCGGGGTTTAGGGTTTAGGGTATGGAGTTTGGGGTTTGGGGTTTCAGGTTTCGGGTTTGGGATTTACGGTTTAGGTTTAGGGTTTTGGGTTTAGGGTTTAGGGTTTAGGGTTTAGGGCCTAGGGTTTAGCGTGTAGTATTTAGGGTCTAGGTTTTAGGGTCTAGGGTTTGGGGTTTAGGGTTTAGGGTTTGGGGTTTGGGGTTTGGAGTTCAGGGTTCTGGGCTCATGGCTCAGGGCTCTGGGCTCAGGGTTCAGGGTTCAGGATTCAGGGTTCACGATTCACGGTTCAGGGTTCAGGGTTCAGGTTCAGGTTTCAAGGTTCAGGGTTCAGGGTTCAAGGTTCAGGGTTTAGGTTTCAGGGTTCGAGGCTCAGGACTCAGGGTTCAGGGCTAACGGCTCGGGGTTTAGGGTCAGGGTTCATGATTCAGTGTTCAGGGTTGACAGTTTACGGTTTAGGGT
>NW_010359319.1:5658-5838 GCF_000414095.1 Morus notabilis | reverse complement strand
GCTTCAGGGCGCTGGGCTGGGGGTCGGGGGTTCGGAGTTAAGGGTTTAGGATTTAGGGTTTAGGGTTTGGGGTTTGGGGATTGGTGTTTTGGGTATGGGGTTTATGGTTTACGGTTTAGGGTTTAGGGTTTGGGGTTTCGGGTTTAGGGTTTGGGGTTTGGGGTTTGGGGTTTGGGGTTT
>NW_010359319.1:0-5521 GCF_000414095.1 Morus notabilis | reverse complement strand
TGGGGTTTAGGATTAAGGGTTTAGGGTTCAGGGTTCAGGGTTCAGGGTTCAGGGCGCAGGGCTCAGGGTTCAGGGCTCAGGGTTCAAGGCTTGGGGCTCGGGGTTCGGGGCTCGGTGGTCGGGGCTCGGTGTTCGGGGTTCGGGGTTCAGGGTTCAGGTTTCGGGGTTCGAGGTTCGCGGTTCGGGGTTCACGGTTAACGGTTCAGTTAGGATTAAGGGTTTAGGGTTCAGGGTTCAGGGTTCAGGGTTCAGGGCGCAGGGCTCAGGGTTCAGGGCTCAGGGTTCAAGGCTTGGGGCTCGGGGTTCGGGGCTCGGTGGTCGGGGCTCGGTGTTCGGGGTTCGGGGTTCAGGGTTCAGGTTTCGGGGTTCGAGGTTCGCGGTTCGGGGTTCACGGTTAACGGTTCAGGGTTTAGGGTTCAAGGTTCTGGGTTCAGGGTTCAGGGTTCAGGGTTCAAGGATCATCGTTCACGGTTCAGGGTTTCGGGCTCAGGGCACAATGCTCAGGGTTCAGGGCTAAGTGCTAAGGGTTCAGGGTTTAGGGTTCAGGGTTAATGGTTCAGGGTTCAGGGTTCAGGGTTCGGGGTTCAGGGTTCAGGGTTCAGGGTTCAGGGGTCATGGTTCAGGGTTCAGGGTTCAGGGTTCAGGGTTTGGGGTTTAGGGTTCGTGGTTCAGGGTTCGGCGTTCCGGTTCGGGGTTCTCGGTTCGGCATTCGTGGTTCACGGTACACGGTTTAGGGTTCAGGGTTCAGGATTTAGGGTTCACGGTTCACGGTTCAGGGCTCAGGGTTCAGGGTTCAGGGGTCAGGGGTTCAGGGTTTTCGCTTCAGGGTTGAGGGTTTAAGGGGATTAGGATTTAGGGTTCAGGGTTTGGGGTTTTGGGTTTGGGGTTAATGGTTCAGGGTTTGGGGGTCAGGGTTCGGGGTTCGGGGTTTACGGTTTACGGTTTAGGGTTTATGATTTGGGGTTTGGGGAACGGAGTATGGGTTTTGGGGTTTAGGGTTTGCGATTTAGGGTTTACGGTTTAGGGTTTAGGGTTTGGGGTTAAGGGTTTTGGGTTTTGGGTTTTGGGTTTGGGGTTTAGGGTTTGGGGTTTAGGGTTTGCGGTTTGGGGTTTGGGGTTTGGGGTTTAGGATTTAGGATTAAGGGTTTAGGGTTCAGGGTTCAGCGTTCAGGGTCAGGGTTCAGGGCTCAGGGCTCAGGGCTCAGGGTTCAGGGTTCAGGGTTCAGGGCTCAGGGCTCAGGGCTCGGGGTTCAGGGCTCAGGGCTCAGGGCTCGGGGCTCGGGGTTCGCGGTTCGGGGTTTGGGGTTCAGTATTCGGTGTTCGATGTTCAGGGTTCAGGGTTCGGGGTTCGGGTTTCGGGATTCAGGGTTCTGCGTTCTGGGTTCGGGGTTCGAGGTTCGAGGTTCAGGGTTCACGTTTCACGGTTCAGGGTTCAGGTTCAGGTTCAGGTTTCAACGTTCAGGGTTCGGGGTTCAAGGTTCAGGATTTAGGGTTCAGGGTTCAGGCCTCAGGACTCAGGGTTCAGGGCTAAGGGCTCAGGGTTTAGGGTTCAGGGCTCATGATTTAGTGTTCGGGGTTCTTGGTTCCGTGTTCAGGGGTTGTGGTTCAGGGTTCAGGGTTTAGGGATGAGGGTTTACGGTTTAGGGTTTGGGGTTTGGGGTTTAGGGTTCGGGGTTCAGGGTTTGGGGTTCAGGGTTCGGCGTCCGGGCTTCGGGGCTCGGGATTCACGGTTCAAAGTTTAGGGTTCAGGGTTCTGGGTGTAGGGTTCAGGGTTCACGGTTCAGGGCTCAGGGTTCAGGGTTCACGGTTTAGGGTTCTAGCTTCAGGGTTGGGGGTTTAGGGGGTTTAGGGTTTAGGGTTCCGGGTTCAGCGTTCGGGGTTCAGGGTTCAGGGTTCGGGGTTCAGGGTTTGGGGTTTGGGGTTTAGGGTTTAGTGTTTGGGGTTTGGCGTTTTGGTTTTGGGGTTTAGGGTTTAGGATTAAGGGTTTAGGGTTCAAGGTTCAGGGTTCAGGGTTCAGGGCTCAGGGCACAAGGCTCAGGGTTCAGGGCAAAGGGCTAAGGGATCAGGGTTCAGGGTTCAGGGTTAATGTTTCACGGTTCAGGGTTCAGGGTTCAGGTTCAGGGTTCAGGTTTCATGGTTTAGGGTTTAGGGTTCAGGGCGCAGGGCTCAGGGTTCCGGGCTAAGGGCTCAGGGTTCCGGGTTCAGGGTTCACGGTTCAAGGTTCTGTGTTCCGGGTTCAGGGTTCAGGGGTCATTGTTCAGGGTGCAGGGTTCAGGGTTGAGGGTTTACGGTTTAGGGTTCAGGGTTCTGGCTTCAGGGTTGGCGGTTTAGGGGGTTTAGGGTTTAGGGTCCAGGGTTCGGGGTTTTGGGTTTGGGGTTCGAGGTTTGGGGTTCAGGGTTCAGGGTTCGGGGTTCAGGGTTCAGGGTTTAGGGTTTAGCGTTTAGGGTTTGGGGTTTGGGGAATGGAGTTTTGGTTTTAGGGTTTACGGTTTACGGTTTAGGGTTTACGGTTTAGGGTTTGGGGTTTAGGGTTTAGGGTTTGGAGTTTGGGGTTTGGGGTTTACAGTTTACGATTCAGGGTTCAGGATTCAGGGTTCAGCGTTCAGGGTTTAGGGCTCAGGGTTCAGGGTTCGGCTCAGGGTTTAGGGTTCAGGGTTCAACGTTCAGGGTTCATGGTTCAGAGGGTTTGGGGTTTAGAGTTTGGGGATTGGGGTTTGGGGTTTACAGTTTACGATTCAGGGTTCAGGATTCAGGGTTCAGCGTTCAGGGTTTAGGGCTCAGGGTTCAGGGTTCGGCTCAGGGTTTAGGGTTCAGGGTTCAACGTTCAGGGTTCATGGTTCAGAGGGTTTGGGGTTTAGAGTTTGGGGATTGGGGTTTGGGGTTTACAGTTTACGATTCAGGGTTCAGGATTCAGGGTTCAGCGTTCAGGGTTTAGGGCTCAGGGTTCAGGGTTCGGCTCAGGGTTTAGGGTTCAGGGTTCAACGTTCAGGGTTCATGGTTCAGAGGGTTTGGGGTTTAGAGTTTGGGGATTGGGGTTTGGGGTTTACAGTTTACGATTCAGGGTTCAGGATTCAGGGTTCAGCGTTCAGGGTTTAGGGCTCAGGGTTCAGGGTTCGGCTCAGGGTTTAGGGTTCAGGGTTCAACGTTCAGGGTTCATGGTTCAGAGGGTTTGGGGTTTAGAGTTTGGGGATTGGGGTTTGGGGTTTACAGTTTACGATTCAGGGTTCAGGATTCAGGGTTCAGCGTTCAGGGTTTAGGGCTCAGGGTTCAGGGTTCGGCTCAGGGTTTAGGGTTCAGGGTTCAACGTTCAGGGTTCATGGTTCAGAGGGTTTGGGGTTTAGAGTTTGGGGATTGGGGTTTGGGGTTTACAGTTTACGATTCAGGGTTCAGGATTCAGGGTTCAGCGTTCAGGGTTTAGGGCTCAGGGTTCAGGGTTCGGCTCAGGGTTTAGGGTTCAGGGTTCAACGTTCAGGGTTCATGGTTCAGAGGGTTTGGGGTTTAGAGTTTGGGGATTGGGGTTTGGGGTTTACAGTTTACGATTCAGGGTTCAGGATTCAGGGTTCAGCGTTCAGGGTTTAGGGCTCAGGGTTCAGGGTTCGGCTCAGGGTTTAGGGTTCAGGGTTCAACGTTCAGGGTTCATGGTTCAGAGGGTTTGGGGTTTAGAGTTTGGGGATTGGGGTTTGGGGTTTACAGTTTACGATTCAGGGTTCAGGATTCAGGGTTCAGCGTTCAGGGTTTAGGGCTCAGGGTTCAGGGTTCGGCTCAGGGTTTAGGGTTCAGGGTTCAACGTTCAGGGTTCATGGTTCAGAGGGTTTGGGGTTTAGAGTTTGGGGATTGGGGTTTGGGGTTTACAGTTTACGATTCAGGGTTCAGGATTCAGGGTTCAGCGTTCAGGGTTTAGGGCTCAGGGTTCAGGGTTCGGCTCAGGGTTTAGGGTTCAGGGTTCAACGTTCAGGGTTCATGGTTCAGAGGGTTTGGGGTTTAGAGTTTGGGGATTGGGGTTTGGGGTTTACAGTTTACGATTCAGGGTTCAGGATTCAGGGTTCAGCGTTCAGGGTTTAGGGCTCAGGGTTCAGGGTTCGGCTCAGGGTTTAGGGTTCAGGGTTCAACGTTCAGGGTTCATGGTTCAGAGGGTTTGGGGTTTAGAGTTTGGGGATTGGGGTTTGGGGTTTACAGTTTACGATTCAGGGTTCAGGATTCAGGGTTCAGCGTTCAGGGTTTAGGGCTCAGGGTTCAGGGTTCGGCTCAGGGTTTAGGGTTCAGGGTTCAACGTTCAGGGTTCATGGTTCAGAGGGTTTGGGGTTTAGAGTTTGGGGATTGGGGTTTGGGGTTTACAGTTTACGATTCAGGGTTCAGGATTCAGGGTTCAGCGTTCAGGGTTTAGGGCTCAGGGTTCAGGGTTCGGCTCAGGGTTTAGGGTTCAGGGTTCAACGTTCAGGGTTCATGGTTCAGAGGGTTTGGGGTTTAGAGTTTGGGGATTGGGGTTTGGGGTTTACAGTTTACGATTCAGGGTTCAGGATTCAGGGTTCAGCGTTCAGGGTTTAGGGCTCAGGGTTCAGGGTTCGGCTCAGGGTTTAGGGTTCAGGGTTCAACGTTCAGGGTTCATGGTTCAGAGGGTTTGGGGTTTAGAGTTTGGGGATTGGGGTTTGGGGTTTACAGTTTACGATTCAGGGTTCAGGATTCAGGGTTCAGCGTTCAGGGTTTAGGGCTCAGGGTTCAGGGTTCGGCTCAGGGTTTAGGGTTCAGGGTTCAACGTTCAGGGTTCATGGTTCAGAGGGTTTGGGGTTTAGAGTTTGGGGATTGGGGTTTGGGGTTTACAGTTTACGATTCAGGGTTCAGGATTCAGGGTTCAGCGTTCAGGGTTTAGGGCTCAGGGTTCAGGGTTCGGCTCAGGGTTTAGGGTTCAGGGTTCAACGTTCAGGGTTCATGGTTCAGAGGGTTTGGGGTTTAGAGTTTGGGGATTGGGGTTTGGGGTTTACAGTTTACGATTCAGGGTTCAGGATTCAGGGTTCAGCGTTCAGGGTTTAGGGCTCAGGGTTCAGGGTTCGGCTCAGGGTTTAGGGTTCAGGGTTCACGATTCTGGGTTCAGCGTTCAGGGTTTAGGGTTCTGGGTTCAGGGCTCAGGGCTCGGGGCTCGGGGCTCGGGGTTTTCAGTTCGGTGTTCGGTGTTCCGTGTTTGGTGTTCGGGGTTCGGGGTTTGGGATTCGGGAGTCGGGATTCAGGGTTCGGGGTTTGGGGTTCACTGTTCATGGTTCAGGGTTTAGGGTTCAGGGTTCAGATCTCAGGGATTAGGGCTCAGGGGTGAGGGCTCAGGGCTCAGGGTTCAGGGTTCATGGTTCAGGGTTTAGGGTTTAGGGTTCGGGGTTCAAGGTTCGGGGTTCAGGGTTTGGGGTTTGCGGTTTAGTGGTTGGGGTTTGGGGTTAAGGGTTTGGGGTTCAGGGTTCGGCGTTCGGTGTTCAGTTGTCGGGGTTCGGGGTTCACGGTTCACGGATCAGGGTTCAGGGTTCGGGGTTCAGGGTTC
>NW_010359318.1:634-796 GCF_000414095.1 Morus notabilis | reverse complement strand
ACTGCCATGGGAACGGTGAAACTTTTGGTGTCGTAACCGGGCCCATCAGTCGTTAGATCGAATCTCTCATCGCGATCAATGAATGGCACGGGAACGGTGAATACTTTTGGTATCGTAACGAGGCCCACAATCCGTCAGATCAAAGCTCTCTTCGCCCTCGAC
>NW_010359318.1:0-205 GCF_000414095.1 Morus notabilis | reverse complement strand
GGCACCATCAGCCGTTAGATCGAAGCTCTCTTCGCGATCTACAACTAGCACAGGAACGGCGACAACTTTTTATGTCGTAACGGGTCCCATAATCCGTCAGATCAAAGCTCTCTTCCCCCCCTACAACCGCAACGAATTTAGCTACAACTTTTTGTTTCGTAATGGGGCCGGCCCATCAGAGGTTATATCGACGCTCTCTTCGCGC
>NW_010359317.1:0-1194 GCF_000414095.1 Morus notabilis | reverse complement strand
AAGCTCTCTTCGCACTCTACCACCGCCACTAGAATGGCGACAATGTTTGATGTTGAAATGAGTCCCATCAGCCATTAGATTGAAGCTCTCTTCGCGCTCTACAACCGCCCCGGGAAGGGCGACAAATGTTGGTGTCGTAACGGGGCCCATCAACCGTTAGATCGAAGAAGCTCTCTTCGCGATCTACGAATGGCATGGGAACGATGACAACTTTTGGTGTTGTAATGGGGCCCATCAGCCGTTAGATCGAACCTCTCTTCGCGATCTACAACTGCCACATTTTCGGCGAAAACTTTTGGTGTCCTAATGGGGCCGATCAGGCGTTATATCAAAGCTCTCTTCGCGCCCTACAACCACCACGGGAACGGGGACAACTTTTGGTATTGAAATGGGGCCCATCAGCTGTTTGATCGAAGCTTTCTTCGTGATCTACAACTGCCACGGGAACGGCTAAACTTTGTACCATTACGACACCAATATTTTTCACCGTTCCCGTGCCATTCGTTGATTGCGAAGAGATCTTCGATCTAACAGCTGAGGGGCCCCGTTACGACACCAAAAGTTGTCACTGTTCCCCTGGTGGCGGTAGAGCGCGAAGAGAGCTTCGATCTAACGGCTGATGGTCCCCGTTACGACGCCAACAGTTGTTGCCGTTCCTGTGGCGGTTGTAGGGCATGAACAGAGCTTTAATCTAACGGCTGATGGGCCCCATTATGACACCAAAAGTTTCACCATTCCCGTGGCAGTTGTAGATCACGAAGAGAGCTTTGATCAAACAGCTGATGGGCCCTATTTCAATACCAAAAGTTGTCACCGTTCCCGTGGCGGTTGTAGGGCGCGAAGAGAGCTTCGATCTAACGCCCGATGGGCCCCGTTAGAACACCAAAAGTTTTCCCCAAAAACGTGGCAGTTGTAGATTGCGAAGAGAGGTTTGATCTAACGGCTGATAGGCCCCATTATGACACCAAAAGTTGTCGTCGTTCCCGTGCCATTCCTAGATCGTGAAGAGAACTTCTTCGATCTAACGGCTGATGGGCCCCGTTACGACACCAAAATTTGTCGCCCTTCCTGGGGCGGTTGTAGAGTGCGAAGAGAGCTTCGATCAAACGGTTGATGCGCCTCGTTTCAACCCCAAACCTTGTCACCATTCTAGTGGCCGTGGTAGGGCGCGAAGAGAGCTTCGATATAACGTCT
>NW_010359315.1:0-1319 GCF_000414095.1 Morus notabilis | reverse complement strand
TAAAAGTAGGAATATAGTACTTTTAACAGATTTTACTTGGAAAATCTAGGGCCTCTTCGGTGAGGTAGTTTTTGAGTGAAAAACTCAAAAAAAGATAATTTAAGTTACAACTTTATTTGAGTTCATGTTCTTTTAAGTTTGAACTCGAGTTTAAAATTAAAATTCGAGTTCAAGTTTCTCTTTCAACTCGAGTTCAGAAACTCGAACTCAAGTTAATAAACAGTATTTTTTCTATTATTAAAAATATTATTAACTTTTTTGTTTTAATTCTGATTGAGATGATTTTTTTTATGTGTTGAAAACGAAAATACGAATAAAATTAGACCCATATATCCTATTAAAATTTTTCATCAGCATTGAGTTTTTATTAAAATACTATCTAAAAATAAATTCAAGTTTTGACTTGTTCAAATGCAAACTCAAAAAAGATTTTTATCTCAAATCATAACTTAAATGTACATAACCAAACACAAACTCAAGTTACAACTTCAATTCAAGTTATAACTCAAACTCAACTCAAAATCTACACTTAAGTTACCTAACTCAAAAACATCAAAAGAACAAGCCCCTAGCTTCTTAGCTCAATACCTTTTTGTATTAGATAGATTATGTTATATTTGTTGGCAATTATCTGGTGCAAATTGATTTCTTTAATGATGGATACTTGCACTAGAGTTCTGTTTATTTCACTGATTCGAGTTTAAAATTCGAGTTTTGTTACAGTAAAATGCTCTCAGAAACAATCACATTTAATTTTTTTGTTACAGTAAAAAATTCTTACATAAAATCACATCTCAACTCAAATTAAAAACTCAAATATCAAATCAGTGAATTAAATGGGCCGTAAAATTTTATTGTTTTAAGAAGGTATGGAAAAATTTAAGGAAAAAAAGAGAAATAATAAATTATAACACATTGTGAATAGTAGGATAAGTACAGAATTTTGCTCTTGATTTTTTTTTCCCTCTTTTTAAAGTGTCATTGTAACTGTACCCTTTCAAACACTCAAGATTGTTCAAAACAAACCTTTATAGTTGATGTTGCATTGGGGTAATTTCATTAATACCATAAAAAGAAAAGATTTATTTACAAAATAAATTTTCCAACACTAGAAAAAAATGAACCATCAGTAGTTTTTTACTTTTCAGTTGTCATATTTGTAAAAAAAAAAAAAACTGCATATTCTGCATACTTTTTTTAATCTGATGTATTTTGACTAAATCTAATGGTCAGAAATTAGCTCTACTGGTAGGTTGGTCTACCGGAGAAGGTTCCTAAAAAAATGCATAAAAATCAAGGGGGAAGGATGGAAATAGAAT
>NW_010359314.1:0-791 GCF_000414095.1 Morus notabilis | reverse complement strand
AAAATGAAAAATAACTAAAAGTCGTTTTTCATTTCTCTCTTATTTTACATAAACAAAAAAAAATCATTTTCATTTTAATTTTTTGTCTTTATTGCGCCAAACGATGTTTTAAAAACGTTTTTATTTTTTCTTTCTCAAAAAATGTGAAAAAAAAACAAGATCAATTGTAAACACGGCCTATAAGTTAATTAATCTGGTGTCTTAGCTTGGACCCACTTAGATCATAGAGACGTACAAGCTTTTGGGTTTGGTTCGTGCATCTCTTCTTTTCGGAATTCAGATTATTTGATTGTTTCATTTCAATGTTATAGCAACGTGCATATATTGACTTGTAATAGCTTTCTTTCACTGCTACATACTATTATTTTTTGTAGTAGTTTTAATAGGTCATCCAGTTAGTGAGGAAAAATTTCTTCCCTTGCATTCGCTAGTTTAAGCAAGAAACGACATAGTTTTTGGTTACATGTTACATATTTCTTTCCTGGTTGTGTATTGGGACTTTTCAATTGAAAACATTGGGACGATGATGCAGGAAAGGAAGTCAATGAATCCTTGTTCAATGGTTTTTTTTTTTATAATCTCCTCCCTTTTCCTCTTATTTTTCTCTAACGAGCTATAGACATATAGTTGCCATATATTTTTGTGCATGGTTTCACTTTCTTTCCTTATGATGAAATAGTAATATATGCCGGTGTAATTAATTATTATAAATTGTCCAACTTAGGAGACCACAATACAAAGCTCTCACATCTAACTTTTATAATTATTATAAATTTTATCAATTCGAGTTT